>NW_009637590.1:0-28276 GCF_000690535.1 Cariama cristata | reverse complement strand
GCTGAACCTTTCTCGAGGGGCGGTGAAATCTGTGCAGCGTTCGTGGCTGTCACCCCGGTACAAGGCCCTGGCTCTATTCCGCCCACACCCCCCAGACCAGCGCTTCTCCATCGCCTTTTCCTTCTCCCCCTGCCCCCTTGTTGACAAAACGAGCACAGACACAAAAAGCCGTAAGCTCTTTTTTCATACATGTTGGAGACTTGGAAGCGATCAAACCCATTCCCGCTCTCTTCTGCGTGAATGAAACTATGGGAACTTGGCTCACAAACGATGCTGGCACTACAGGCTTGAGGGCTAAAGCCTTCAGTGTAACGGTGAGCTCTCGGATGAACACTGGCGTACGCTGCATTCCACGTGGAGAGCTCGGAGTGATGCCCCTCTTGCTCTGGGTTGTGCTCGAACTGCCTACGGCGGTGTTCAATTAGTGTACGTTATCAACGAGTTTCCTTCAACATGGACAAACTGCAGCAAAGCACCTCGGTTCAGTCACCGTTAGCCCCTACATCACTACTTAGGCTAAATTCATCGTGCGTACCACAGAAAAGTCAGACCCCTTCTCCATTCATTCTCTCTTCAGCTGTTGTGTTAAAACCCTACAGCCCAAAAGAAAATGGTTCAAACGGTAAGGCTTTGATTCTGTCTTTTCTGCTGTAGGCCTCCTGTTCCTATGCTAAAATCTCTTTTGCTAATATCTCATTTTGTGGCATAATTACAGCCCACGAGATTCTGGCACCTCTATTGCTTTCTTCAATGCTCTGCTCCAATTCC
The DNA here is from genome assembly GCF_000690535.1 of Cariama cristata. Taxonomy (NCBI): domain Eukaryota; kingdom Metazoa; phylum Chordata; class Aves; order Cariamiformes; family Cariamidae; genus Cariama; species Cariama cristata. Next base: position 27,508 of record NW_009637590.1, on the reverse strand, counting down.
TTCTGCCGACAGGTAGCACAGAACTGCTCGTGAAAGCAGAGTTCATTACCAAAAACACCTCCTACGTATTTGCGACTCCAGTGGACACTTAGGAGTATTGGGAAACAAACAGATCATTTTGTTCTCCTGCTCTCAACAGGTAGAAAATTAAAAAAAAGCACACACCAAAAATTGGAAAATTGGTGCATTTGCTGGAAATGAAGAGAGGTGTACAAGCCACAGCAGCCCAAAAAATGTTGTGGGGACTGATTTGGTTTTGGAGCAAAGGGTTCCTGTAATAGCTTGACGACAAAAACCTACCTTGGAAAAAATTAAAGACAGTAATAATGACAAAGTGTAACTTCATACACATTGTATACAACGTCTTCTGACACAATTAATTTGAATGTATACACAGAACTCTGAAGGACCACAGGTGAATTGACCCATTAACATTTCCAAAAATTCAGAACTGATGAAGATTCAATTCCTGAAGGTCAGAAGCGATCAGAGATGAAGGCTGGACTCCGCAGACACTAACCAATGTGCCCAAGTGAGGGCAGAGAAGCTGGCCAGCTTTTTCAACTTGCGCTTGTATGTTTGCCGTGTCTAAAGCCTGAAAGAATGTTTTTTTTAGCAGGAATTCCTGCCCCCAAATGAAGGGCAGCCAATGGCATTTTCATCCTTTTTTGGTACCAGGTGGAATCAGGAAGGCTTTAAAGTCTAAACGTGGGTCCGTATCCTTCACTTGTAAAAAGTTCTTGGGCCCCCACATCCAATTCATACACGTGTCCTTTCACTTGTACATCTGTTACTATGATTTTGGGTTCTAAAATTAAAAAAAAAGTTCAAATTGCTGTCCTCTATTGACAATTATCTTCTGTAGTTACAGTATACAGCGGACAAATTTTTTAAGTTTTCTCATATACTTAAGCGATACACTTAAGTAACTTTGTTCCACAGATTTTGTAAACAAAAAATAGGTGTGAAGAGACCAGATTGCCAGTTACTCTCAGGAAGACCAGCTGTGTTTCTGTCAGCACATCCCAATGACGTTTTCTTTGAAATTTTTAGTATTTGGAAATATCCCATTTTGGAGCAAATTGGCTTTAAAGATAGGAAGACATTCTCATGTCACAAGGGGCAGGTGTCACACTCCTAGCTCTTTAAAGAATTCACCAGCTTGTTTTCTTAACTTGAAATAGTAGAATTCCTTCAATTAGGAACATGGGGAAAAACTTCAACTTCATTTATCATTCTACTGCAAATCAGTAAATTCACACAGATACATATAGATACAGATCCTACTACCCCTACACTGATAAAAGAGCACTTCAAAATTACTATGCAAGGAGACAAAGACAAGATAGAAATTTTTCCAGACCATGAAAATGGCTTCAAGCTCACTCAACACTCAGTGCTAAAGCCATACTGTTGTAGGCCAACATTTTGTACAGAAAGAGCGCTTCCCGGCAGGAGAACGGCAGCTTCCCCACGAGAACGGGTTGTATTTCTGCCATTACAGACAGAACTGCACCTGTACCAGCCCTGCGTTAGCGCCAGTTGCCAACTCGGACAAGAAGGACGTAGCAGTTCTAGAGTTTTCAAAAGAACTTAGGAGTAAACCTTGTTTGTTTTAGTTTCTTTCTAAAGTTAGCTGAGGTTAACTTGGAAATAAAGCTTGGCCCTCGCATATGGAAATCTCTGATGCCTGAATCCAGCTATCCAGTCCTATTGGATGCCTTCCTTAGTTTTGGGTTATGCCTTTTCAGCTATCCCAAATTTATCTGGCTACTCTGTATTCTAGGAGTTTTCATTTAACTGACCTAGATTACAAGCACAAACACATAAAGCAAAAAAAAGTGTATTTCATTTGCCTCCTCCACTGTCCTGAACTTGATGACTGTCACATATCCCCACAGAGCTATGGGTAAATTTTGGCAAAACTTGAAGACCCACAAAATTACTATCAATTTTTTTTTTTTTTGCTGTTTTATACATAAAACCAAAAATCACACACAAAAAAACCTCAGAGCTTCTAATTTGCCAGCTACAGCTGTGTATAAAGGACGCCAGTTTAATTTGACATTGTAAATTAGGTGTTCCAGAAGCAGTTTGCAAGTCTAAAGAGACAGCTGGGGACATAGTGAGAACAGCCGTATTTTCCGACCGCATTAAGTCAGGTGCCTGTCAGAGAGTTTCTTACTGGGCAGTAAGAAATTGAGAAGTCCGAAACACTCACGGTCACTCATGAAAAACTTTTCTTTTACTCCATTTTCCTCACCTTTTCTGGATTTTTATAGTCTTTCTTTAGGCAATACGCCTCTACCAAGGCAGCTGCAGTTCATGCACAGGTCATCACTACCTCTTCACTCCATCAGTGGATCACCTGAAACGCTCACTGGCACAGACGAACCTGAGCAAGAAGACTGCTCTTTAAAACACACAGCAAATTACAGATAGTGAAAACGGGGAAAATGAAGCCAATTCTTTGGCATTGCTTATTCAACAATCAAACAAGAGTTAATGAAGAATAGTTTAGTCTGCTTTGAGGATGTAGTTCCATAGAAATTCTTATTGCCTAACATGTTATATTAAATCACACAGCGCTTGTGACCATTCAAGGAGCCTGGCTACATCTACAGCAGAACTTTGTGCTGAAGAGATGAGCCACCTCTCCTGGTGTTACTTCTCAGAGTGACTGACTTTTCATGCTATTCCTGTTACAGAAACAAAATATAAAACCAGATTTGGTTTGATAACTCTTAATAGCAGAGAGCAAAAACATAACTATATACTGCGTCGCCAAGGAACTCTGAGTGCAACAACACATATTGGTAAGAAGGACCAGTCAAGCTGTCTTGTGTTTATGATTAAGGGGGTAACTAGGTTTTGAAGATTCTAGTTATTCTGCCAGAATAACTTTGATTTACTTAAGAACAAAAACACCAGGAATCAGACACAAATCTACTCAGTCAAACACTTTTGAGCACCTCCAAAACCAGAAGTACATTCACATTGTCACTGCACTGAATTGTCGAGTATCAACACAACATTTTCTCTTTCTACATTCTCAGTGTAAGCTATGTGATAGGAACAGCACTGGAAGAAATGTTTTTGCATATACTGGCTGTCAAGTTCATAGAATCCTATCATAGAACCACAGAATGGTTTGGTTGGAAGGGACATTCAAGACCACCCAGTTCCAACTCCCTGCCCTGGGCAGGGACACCTCCCACCAGACCAGGTTGCTCACATCTCCATCCAACCTGGCCTTGAACACCTCCAGGGATGGGGCAGCCACAGCTTCTCTGGGCAACCTGTGCCGCTGCCTCACCAGGAAGAATTTCTTCCTTTTATCTAACCTAAATCTTCCCTCTTCCAGTTTAAAGCCGTTGCCCCTTGTCCTATCACTACATGATAGAGCAACACTACAAGTTGTTGCTATAATTAAAATATGTTTTCTATATTGCAAGAAGTCCTACAGGTACATACACTACTGCTCAACCGACAGGTTATAACCTATTTTCACATCCGACCCACCTGCCACCATCCCTGTTCACATGGAAGGGAGAGCTCACTAAGCTTGTTTGTGGGCTCCTGCAGAACTCCGGGCATTCTCAGGTGAGAAGCTTTGAGTCCGTTGGGTACCTCAGGCAAGCTCCTACAAGGAGTCTGAATGGCCGAAGAACGAGCACGGCTCAGTAAGCTGCAGCCCAGTCCGCAACCAAAAATCCAGGGATCCATTCTTCCCACGCACAATAAAAATACTTTGAGATCAATTGATACTCTGAGTTCAGCTAAAGCTGGCAATGTACACGGAAACCTGACTCATAAAACTTGGAATGCTTAAGTTCAACTTAATTTCACAAAGTAGAAACAGTTAAAAAGCCCAAGAGAGGTCCCAGCCCCCTTTGTGCTCAGTTCTCTACAAATGCTTAGTGAGCTAGTCCCTACCCCAAAGAACTTTCATTCAATCAGTAGCAAAACGAGCTGAACCGACCCAAGCTCAAACTAGCTGCTGGAGATCAGAAAGAAAAATTAAATTTCCTGAGGCCTGAAGTAAGCAGTCTTCATGTCTTATTGACTAGCTTATGTTACTCAGCCACCAGGAAAGAACAAAACCAAAACCCCAAGCCAAAACCCACACACACCACTCGGAGCTGCTCATTCTGAACGCGGTATATACATAGTACATTAAAATGCTTGTATGGAGCACAACTGAAAGAAACGGCTACAAAATATCAAAACTAGGATTAAACAACAGCTCAGCGTTGCACATTTCCATTTTACTGTAAGCGGCACCCCTTATTTATACCTAACAGATGGAGCAAAGGGAAAACTTAACACATACGTAGCAGAGTAGAGGTTTGATATGGATTTTCGGTAGGAACGATGAGAGCCCTTGTTACTGCCCGCGGTATCCAAACCGTACTTCTCATGGGCTCCCATGTTCGTTTGCTGAAAAGATATTAAAGAAATATATCTTGGCACATCTGCAAGGAAGGGATAAAACTTGCAGAAGATGACAGGAACCAGGGAAGCAGTAAAAACCCAGAAGTGTCAGAGTTAATGATGATACGTGAGTAATCCAGTTATAAAGACGCTGTCAGTAGGAAGAGAGCACAAATATAATAAAACACAGCTGTATGACGTACACTCCAGTGGAATTTTTATTAGATGGCTTATACGCACTTTAAGTATACCTGACTGCAATGCAAATTCCCACACACTTTTATTTGGGAGGGAAAAAAAGTTTCCACAGATCTCCGCACTGAACTGATTTAGTTGAATTGTTCTGTACAGTATCCGCGGGTTTTCTGGCTCATCTTTTTGAATTTACTTTTGTATTCCTTTTCTGCTGAGTCAGCTCCTTAATCTGGAACCTTGAGGATTTCATGCTTTTAAGTCCTTCCCCAGAGCTTATTCTGGCCCCGCTAACCCAGTCCTCTGGCCCGTCTACCACCTACCCCAAATGAGTACTCTTGTATCTCCGTATGTACGAACTGTAAGAGAAAACCCTGCAAGACAAGAGGAAACCTACATAGGTCAAAGGAAAATGAGGTTTTACTGCTTCAAAGGAGGTCAGATTTGTTCCAAAATCTGCTCTTTTCTGTAAACACCGTAAAGACTATAAGCTTGAGTGATCATCATTATCTTGGGAAGAAAGCTTACAAACAGAAATTTATAAACCCAGTTTACCTACGTAATGTTTTGAGTTCATGAAACAAGAGTAGCTACACGTGTGTCAGCGGGACTCCGTTCCAAGACCTGTTACACTACATGCTCTTGAGCTGCAGAAGACGCCTTTATTGGCTAATTGTCAAAAAAAGTCATTAAACCCCTACCTTTATGTGGCCAAGGTATAAAACCAGGTACTACACAAGGCATTAAGAAAGCCCTTGGCCACGCAGCCCACAGATGAAACTGATTCAACCAGTACCAATGGCTTTTTTTTGTCGTATAGCAAGAGACAATCTCCCTGCTGTTGTCTATATGGATCTACATTCTTATTTGTTCATATGCCAAGTAGGAAGCACCTACCAAACATCTCCATAGATGTACTGGTGGCTTCTGCAATGTCGACTGCAGGCCCAGTAAGGGGAAGTGTCATTTTACAGATGGTAATACTGTTAAGCACTCCCAAATCTAGCTCCTGGATTTCAAACTTTGCAAAATAAGGAACCAGTTAGACATACAGAAGTCAAATTTACTTTACTTACCTTTGCAACCCATAAAGTGAAATGAGAAGCAGATATACTAATAAAAGCAAAACCCAAACCCCACACCAAGATGCTACATTCCCTTACATGTTAACAACCCCCACCCAAAACCTATGCAGGCACTGCCCCTGCCCTCAAGACCCACTGACCTTCAGTAGATTTCAGTACTGGATTATAAGCTATGCAGCTTGGCTGCATTGTTCAACACATGCATCATTTTTAAGCAATAGCGTTTTACTAGTACTGTCTCTGAAGTATGCAATTATTTATGTTTGCGTATGTCATCACAGTCGCTTTCTCTACGATCCTTTACATATAAAAACTGGGACGTGGTGAGCAATGAGATACTTTCAGCTACACCAAAAAAAAGAAGAAGAACATGGAACAATACATTAAGACAGCAAGCGGACACAAGATGCCCAACTGGAACTGGTGCTATTAGGTTAAAGGTTCTGTATGTCGTTAAGTTTGGGACTCCTGTTGCACACACGAGTCCCACTGACATCAGTGGATGCCCAAGAAATTGCGAGCAAGAAGGCAAGCGTAGCTCCCCCACCTGCCTTACCCATGAACTGAGCTTCGTCTAAACAGATTCTTTAAGCTCTGACTCTTGCAGTGTGTAAAGCAGGGATCCCATGCTGCTTAATTCAATTTGGCAGATAACATTGGTGAAAGGCATTGATTTCTTCCCTCACTCCCCCCTTCTCTTCCATCAGTTTTCCCAGATAAGAGGCCTGTGGCTCAGCCCCTGCTGGTGATGGATGCCTTGTAATTGCTTTGAATGGATTATCACCAGACATCTCGCAGGCATTTACAGTGCTACAGCTGTAATCAGAAACAGAGTCTCACCCAGTAGAAGGGCTCTGAGGAAGAGACAGCTGTCTCTGTTGCCTCATCTCGCTGTTCTTACATTAAGCCTAACTTTATTTATTTATATTTTTAATACAGTAACATCGAGGACATCCAACTGAAATCAGGGTCCCAAAGGGCTCAGTGCCATTCAAACCCTAAGAACCTATCTCTCCTTCTGACAGTGTCTAGTACAACTTCGGTTACACGAGGATCGTCCTTCCATACTGCTGCAATCTGGCATTTGGCTAAGTAAGTATCCCCCCATTTCAACGGGTAACATTACCAAAAAATTGGGCAATCAAAAAATACATATTCTGTTCTCGCAATTATTGGCTAAAAGACATTAGATAAAGACACTTCTCTTCTTGCCTCAGCTCACTGCTGCTTTTCTCACTCTGCCTAGACTAAATTGTCAGTAGTTTGTTTACAAAAATCACAGTGACATTCTAATTTGATATCTGGAATTCAATTTGTATGTCTGGGAGGAGAAAAAACATGAGTAAATGAGACAGTTACATAGGAACAAAACTAAGCAAAATCTACTGTATTTTATATTAATTTTGTACCATTATACATAGTCACCCAATGCCAAGAGGCAGTAGATCCATGTCCATGATGCTTAAACTGAAAATTCAATCAACAGTTTTTTGCCCTGCAAAGTTTCATTAGGAGTAACATACGGAATAATCCTCAAAACACACTTCTGATTGTTCAAAAATTAAACATTCACTGTATCTGCCTGCGATCATAAATGCACATCCATCCTGCACCACAAATATACCATTAAAACTTGGCACAAAGCTACTTGCACTTAGCCCTATTTGAGCGCCGAACGCCCCAAGGAAGGGTCACATCCCTCTCCCTATCGCCACCTCCCTTTCCTTCAGCAGACCTCCTGATCGGAGAAACACCCTGATAGGACTCAACAGGGCAAAACTGATCCCGTTCTACATTTTCTGTCACTATTTGGAAGGTCTCATTCACTAGGGCTTCTTCCCCCAACATGAATTTTACATTAGGATTCCGATGCTATACAACAGAAACCATGCATTCTCCTCCTCAAGGAAACGGGACTCAAGACACTTTAATCCCCTTCGTTTTCTCGATGTGTAATTTTTTAGTGCTCGTGCCACACCATCAGCCCTGGTGTTAATTCAGTCACTCATGCAGCAGCACAGCTTGGTCACTCTGTACAGGACAGTTACATGGGCAATGGTACCTTGGAGAGGAAAGGTTTTCATGTTTAGTATGAACAGTACAAGCTTCATGCCTCCAACCTTTAATTCTACCAAAAAAATCAATTCTACTTTGAAACAAGTTTCATCTAACACTATGTTCCAGCTCAAAGCTCCCTCTGCTATCTTTGAAAACAACATGAAATCTTTCTTGGAGCAAATGAAGAGTTGCTGTCAGTTTGAGGCTTGGATCAGCAGTGAGAATCCTTCCCTGCATACTCCATACCTACTTGTCTAACAAAACACTGAAGGGCTTCGTTTTAAGTGATGCTGATTTCCTAGAACTCCAGAGAATGGTAACTTAGAGCGTTTCATACTGACTTATTATACGTGCAGAAGTTGACTAATATAAAAACGGGAGCTTTTTAAAAAAATCATATGACACAAGTAACATGGAAATTCTTTATAATCTTTGCGCCTTGAAAAGCAGAATGCAGGCGGGGGAAGAGGGGACAGTGGATTTGCTACCACACATGTACAAACTGACTCTGTAGGGCCTGTGCAGCTGGGAGATAATGTGCTTTGCAGGTCATTGCCTCTTAAGCACTGTGTTATCTCTCTGTAACATACACCTTGTTGTGTCTTACTGCTTAATTACAGCTGATATGCAGGCCATAATATTGCTTATCATTAGCCAGAGGATGACAACTACAATTTAAGATTAAACTGTTTTCTTTTTTTCTTCAGCCAAGTCTCCGTATGACACTTCCTTAGCCCAAGAAAAGATTTGCACATGCAGAACAAATCCGTATACTAATTGGTTATGTGCCCCTCATAATGATGTATAATTTAGGAAGCATGCATTGCATGATGAACATCATGAATAGTACTCAATATTGCATAGAGCTTATATCTGAACTAGCACCAGCTACACATGCCTGAAAAATCTCAAGACAGCAATAAAGACAACAAAATACTGTGATCTTCTACACGGGACAGGTTCCAGCCTGGTGACTGTCAAGAGCAGTGTCTCAACTCGCAGTAAGCTCAGTCCTTCCCTTTAGCCGTCACTTTTCAACTCGCCTTGCGCTCCATCAGCTTCACCCTCTCTTCTTCATTCCTCTCCTCCCTGTTTTCTAAAAAAGCTTGATAGGGTTTTAGATGACATCTGTCCTGCAGGCAGAGGAGCAGCTGCATGCATCCATCCTCTCCCTGCTATTCTCTTGCATTATGATGCACTGCAGAGATCCGGGGTTTAGTTCAGCAGAACACTGAAGTATATACTTGATTTGAAAAGTGTTTCATACATCCCAAAGTCTTTTTGCTTTATCAGGGCTGTTGTTTCAGAAACGGACACGGTTAATAGAGATCCCAGAGTTGGCAAGTAGTTTGAAAGACTGGACTATTAAAGGATCAGCAAAAAATGATGAGTCTGCTCAAGTTGAACCATCATTAAGTAGCTACACCCTTTTCAAGAAACAGAGGCGTGTTATTCTGCACAACCAACCTGAAGACTTAAAGACAGCTTACAAATATTCTGCGCTAAAATCCACAATTACCCGAGAGGAGATTTAACTACTGATCATCAACAGTAAAGCTTAAAGACTGGGTAAGAACTGTGCTTCTATACCTCTGCTAAGCATTTGTAAGATTCCCTCAGAGCAAAGCCTTTAACTCCTGAACATAAATGTGATAACATACAGTTGTGATGACTCTTAATGTCAGAGGTCAATGGTTTAAATCTTGTGTCCTGTAGTTTGTCAACTCCCATTTATCCTATCCAGCACAGCACAAGGGTACGACACATAAATCTTCCAAATATGTGTTCTGATCTTTCACCTACAGTAGATTAAAAATAGCCCAGAGCAAGAGCTTTTAGCATTTTGTCATAGCAATTTCTCTGTCAAATATGATAGATAGCCAGCTACACGGAAAAAGAATGAACTAACCCAGAGATCAGATAATGAAAAAGTCTGAATTACACCTTCAAGAAGCAGGAGTTTTACTCATGGTGGAAATCCCCACTTAGCTCACCCCGCTGAGCCTATGTCTCGTGGCACAGAACATGCCGTAAGACACATCCAGTCAGGCATTACTTTCCCCCCTGCCTATTTTTCATTTAAACCTCATAACAGTTTTGGGAACTCAAGCAAGACTCTTGAGTTCTGTTTCAGATTTTGCGATCTTCTAGCATGACTTTGGGCAGAACGTCCATTTCAAGTTTTACTTAAAAAAATAATTATTTGAAAGACAGGTGCTAAGTTTGGCTACCCAACATAATTACAAGAGCTTCAGCCACTCAGATTTTCTGAAAACCAGCTGCCTAAACTGTCTCAAGTTAAAAGCGAGAAAGTGAATACCCTAAACAAAACATCTTCCTCTAATAATCTTGCCAAATTACTCTGTTGTTAAATTTTGCAGCTCTTACTTCTAGGTATCTTAAGGTGATCTTGCAGCAATGAGATGTATGTCACCATTATTAAAGTATGGGGCATGACTTCACCACCAGTAAAACCAGAATCTTTACAGCAAACTATCCTGATCTATTACTCCTAGGTACTAATGGTTTCCTTCCAAAAAGAAAAAATCAGATTGAGATTCATACACGTTCATTTTCACTAACCTGATCTCAGACAGTTTTGACAATGTGTTAAATACTGATTTTACGGTAAGTTTCTGGATTTTGTATCATCAATACTTTTATGAAACCCTCCCAAGACAACTTCTACTCTTGTTTATCATAATGTTTTTTAACAAAGCCAAACGAGTAAGAAAATGCCACAAAATGTACTCAACTGCCAGAAGCCTACAATAGAGAAGATTCCTTCTGCATTACGTACATTCATTAGCTAGGTGGAATAGCTGAAGTATTAATAAATCCAAAGGAGGACTTAACTGCCTGAAAGTGAATCTATTTTTCCAATGTTATCAGCTGGTTTAATAAAAGGTATTGTCTATTACTGTAAACTATGCTTTACTTTTATCTTTAGATCACCACAGCCACAATTGCCAAAGTAGAATAGATGTCCAAAGTATTTATTCAGCAAAGTAAAGCTTCCAAAGCTGCAGCTGCTTCCATATTTATTCAGAATGATGCACACTTTCCCAGCAGCTTATAAAGACTGCAACATCTGTTTACCAGACACCTTTATGACATTCTACCTCTCTGTGTAGTATGCTAAGATTTAAAGAGTTATCATGTTAAATCTTGCAGAGGTGCTAAATAGGCTGCACTCAAAAAAAAAAAAAAAAAGCCCAGAATTGCTCATAGCCCTTCCCTCCTTCCTAGCCTCCATTCTCCAAAGACTCAGCAGCACAACAATCTAGGTATTTCTCAAACGTAAAGCAACCAGTAAAAACAGATACAAAATCATTCGGGCAGCTCTCTGTTTCTCATGGATTCTACTGTGCAGATGATGCAGCACAAAACATCCATGTGAGCTCCCAGAAGTTACTTGGGCTGAAAGATAGAGAAGGTGGCCTGGGGGAGACAACACACAGAAGAACAAACCAAACTAAACCCAACAATGCTTTGTACCCAAGAACTCTAGAAATGCTTGAGAAGCTAAGAGTTTGTACACTCTCTCCAACAATTCAGATCCCAACTTCCAAGTTTCCCAGAGAGGTTGCCCTTTTACTTCAGGGTAATTTCAGATCCTGTTTTCTTAGAACATAATATATATAATACACAATAATGTGTCTACTTAACAGAAAAACAGAAAACCAACTTGGGAAGGCTTCAAACCAGCACCTGTAATACAGAGATATGTAGCATAGGTCTTACTCATGCAAGTTATCAATAGGAATACTTCTTTTCAGAATCATGTGAGATTAACTGAGTTTCACCAATGAATCAGAACTGAGTAAAGACTACAGAATTTTACCCAGTTATTTCCAATTGGCTTTGTTTTTTCAAAACACATTATCATTTTGATCAGATTTTACCTTTGGATCAGGAAGTCAGCCTGTCTGCTTTGTCTTCCACCGTCACAATGGTAACAATGTGCAACATCAGAAATTTCCACTTTTCTAATGGGATGCTCATCAAAAAACGAGACTTCACCTTGCTCTCTCTTAAGTCCACATGCTGGCTCTTGGATTAGGGCAGAAAACATATTCAAGGTTTGGACTAGATGATCTTTAAAGCTCCTTTCCACACAAACCATTCAATGACTCTACGATATTCCTAATATTTGTGTTTATGTTTTTCCATAGGCTTTTTTTATATATCTCAGGGAGTAATTTGCAGGGCCAAACTAATGTGGTCTTCACACAATCATATCACTTGTTCACGTTGGTTCTGATACCTAGACCACGAGAAGAGATCCTGTGTTATTTTATGCTTATGTTATATTTATGTTATTTTAGCTCCATGAATGGACCTGTGAAAGGAAGAGAGCCCATGCAAAATGAACACAAATGCCAGGATGCTTGGGTTAGTTCAGATTTAATTGAACACTACAGTATCCTTAAAGCTCCTTGGGTTTTGGAGGGGTGGGGCAAGGGGTAGCATAGGCTTTTCTAGTCCCAGATAATAACAGTACAGATTTCCATCTATTTGTTATTGCAGTGCTTTCTGGCTAACATAGTCACGTAAGAAACTGTCTGTCATACAAAAAGCTGCATTTTCACATACTGCAGCAGTGAGAGAACACATGAAAAAAGGTACAGCTGCTAAACTTCACACCAGAAGCTAATCCAAATGGAGGAAACGTGGGTGATTCAGACACAAAAGCATCATTAAATGAAAGATGAAAGAGAAAATAAAGGAAAACATGTTTATCACAATTATACTGAAAGATAGTTGTGATTTTTATCTCTTATATTTTAGTATATTGTTGATTATTTACATTTGGGTAGAATTTGGAGGCTCAAATTGAATATGAGATTCGGACCCAGCCCCAAATGATTTGTGACATAGATAGATATGTCAAACAAAGCGGCTAGAGAATGAAAGGCATTGAGAAAGGAAGGAACCGACTCTTCCAACACCACACAAGTCAGCAATGGAAATGCAACACCTCTCCTCTTAGAGCCATCCAGTGCCATCTAGCACTGAAACAGGCAGCATTTCCCCATTTTCTTCCAGCTGCCAGTCATCATAATATCTTCTTACCTGTATTCTCAAGATAAATCCCATACGCATCAGAGACCAAAGGGTTCTGACAAATTCTAGCTAATGTACACTAAAGAGCGCAAGTGCAAAGGGAGACGATCTTCTGCCTCTGCTTGCAGAGCTACACAGGGTCTCATGTCCCTGCCATGTCATGAGAATCCAGCGGACCTCAATAACAGAAGCCAAACACCCTGTCCTCTCCTTCTCTGTTCCTGCGCTTAGTCACACCTCATACTAAGTTTCCATTTATAAGCAGTTTATGTGGAGGCAATAAACTATTCTCAGATGTTATAAACATTTCACAGGTCAGGGCACTATGCACACTAGGGTTAACAATTATTTACTAAAGCGGCTATTAATAATTTACAAAACGTATATAAATTGAAACGCAGTATAATGCATTACTATGTATAATGGCTGTTATCTTGGCTGCCACACTGGAGAGCGGTCCAAGGATCTCTGCAGTTCGAAGATTAACCGTACATCTAAGGTTAGAAACGGCTAAGATTTCCAACAAGAAGCTGTGACAGGCTCACACCTACCACAGGTCGGATTCACAAAACTACAACCAATACCGGGCAGTTAACTAAAACATGGTGAACAAACCAAAATGCTGCTTCTTCAAGAACGTATCAAATTTCTCAATCCTGATCTTTCATTATCTGCAGTTTGGGTGATCAAAGCAATCAGATGCTCACCATTCATTTGTACAGGTACAAGTGATGGCACCAAAGTTCATGGAAAAAGGCAGGGATATTCAAGTCCCCTGAATTTTAGGCATCCTGTTATGACTGGTGGTGTTCTTGAACATCTGGGAGTATTTCCTGTCCACTTTGGAAGGATACGAAGGAATAGCTTTATTTCTTTGGCACTTTTAGTGGGATGAGTAAGAAAGTCGTAAGTGAGCTCAAACTGCTGAATATGCTGGTATTTTCAGGCACCTCAAATGCTCCTCTGCATTGAACGATACCTTCTAAAGCCAGGGTACAACATCAGACACATGTATCACTGTTTACACAATCCTATTTATCTGAGACTTGTGTTCCAATCAGCCATGAAGCAAGGTACACTAGCCAGGGAAATTTTTCTGGAAAAAAATTTCTCTTCCCTTTTCACCAAAGACCTGGTTTTGTCTCTCGCAAGCAGCTGGAATTCGGGGGAACCAAAGCCCTAAGCCATCTGGCAGAAATCACCAAGGCATGTTTTTGACTCACTGTCACAGGTCACGACCTACAACCATTGCCAATGTTCCAGGGCTTTTTTCCTCTTCCTTTTGGCTACCCCAAAGCAAACTCAATTATAGATTGGAAAAATCCTGCAGTGAAATTTTCTGCAGCCCCCTCATGGGGCTGAATGTCTGTCACCTCTGTAAGAGCACACTTTGTAAGAATTCCACAGTTGTTGGTTAGCTGTCAATCCCAGTTACATCAGCGGTTACAGAAATATTGAGCAGTTCAGGCTGGAGGGCAAGAGAGCAGGTGACATACTCCTCTTTCCACTAAATTTATGCCGTGACTGCTAACTGCACAGGCTGTGTTAGCAGTGAGCACTGGTGTCATCTCTGGGTTTCTACGACACAAGAACTTTATGAAATATAAAACAACTCTTTAAAAACAACATGACTTCGTCCTGGTAACAACCTGCCCATTGACTGGATTTTCCTGTGGATATTTTTTTTTCCCTTCTCAGCATGAGTTCGAATCACGTGCACTTACGCCATATTTCAATTATATAAGCGCTCTTCTTGCATTGAATCTGATTTAGAGTTTACAATACAGTGCATCTGTGCAACAGCACTTTCTTCAGCACAATGTTTTCCTCTGCCAATATTTTTCATGCTTCAAAACTACTTGTGTACTACCAGGAAAACTGATACTTCCTCTTCCACCTGCAATAGATCCATACTTTTCACATTTAACTATGCAACATCAGAATCTATTTCCATCTTGACAAGCATATCTTTTCTGCTCCTGTACAGATGCATGCTTATATGATAAGTCAGCCAAGCTCAAATCCGAGGAAATGTTTAAGCATATTATTAACAAAGCAAAAGAGTAACTGTATTGCCACTAAATGGGACTATTCACTTCCTTAAGCATGTGCTTAAACACTTTCCTGAATGGAGACTGTGTTAACCTACAGGGCAGACTAACCCTGGAGATACAAGAAGGGTGTCCAAGCTGCATTTGTGCAGTCTGATAAGCACTAATCTGATAAAGACTTAACCACACAGGCTATATGCGTCAATAAAGACAGTGTAGCAAGTGGATATTACAAGGATACTGCTTATCTAGCTGAGAACAAATGAAAATTCATTCAAAGAACTTGGTGCTTTAAAGATAAACCTGGGGAGGTCTTGTAGGGCGGCCACTAGAAGATGAGGTTATCACAGCAACAGGCAGGCCGAAAAAACCTCCACCTCTTTATTACAGTGGTAACAAAAAGATAAAGTCGCAGACCTTCAAAAGATGTCGAGGTGTCTCATTCCAGTTTAAATCACTGGACAGTAAAGCACTTAGGAGTCTTTGAAAATCTGGATCCTAATGGCATCAATTTTAAAGTACGATCAAATTTATAATATACTTTTTAAGGAAGTTGTCTGTTCCATATTAATTCTTCATGAGTAGTTGGAACAAATGAATCCCCAAATTGAAGTTATAAAGGGGAGCATGCTCCGCATTTCATACTGTCCCACACACAGAGAAAACAGCTAGAAAGCATACTGTAATCCTTAATGCAACAGTGCCACTGACATATTTCAGGAGATTGTTTACATGGGCTCAGGGAGCCTGCACACATAGCAAAAATACAAACTAGCCTGAGAAAAGGCCCATTAGAAAGAGTATCCTATACAATCTGAGGAAAGGGCCGCCGCATGACTGTGCAGCTGCCTGAAGTTAGGTTTCTTCTAACAAAAATCCCATGCACCATCTCTCTGAATGCTTCTTGTACCGACCCTCTTACCGGGATGCAATTCAGCTGTGATGCAGGGAAAGAACACACCATCAAGCATCCAAGGCTGGA
The DNA here is from genome assembly GCF_000690535.1 of Cariama cristata. Taxonomy (NCBI): domain Eukaryota; kingdom Metazoa; phylum Chordata; class Aves; order Cariamiformes; family Cariamidae; genus Cariama; species Cariama cristata. Next base: position 11,639 of record NW_009637590.1, on the reverse strand, counting down.
GCATGAATTACTAAAGAAAGCTAATCTCACAAGCCACTGGGCTCAAGAACAAGCTGCACGTACGTAATTATGCACCATACTGGCACCTATCTTACTTAAATTCATTGCTCCATGCAAATATAGCTTTGGTTACCCAAGGAGCTTTAAAGGAGGGGAAGAATTCAGAGTTATCTTTGACTTCTGTTAGAACTGGTCTGCATATGATTGAGGAGACCAAAGTACAGTTCAGGAGCTGCCAGCTCAGCTCTATAACGCTACTTTCTGTGGAATGCTGCACAGCAACATCTTACTTAGATTTTATAATGCACAACTCCAGTTTCACACCACTGGGTAACTTTACTGTAACGGGGCAAAGACACAGAAAAGGGCCAGTCCTCCTCTCATTTATTTAAAAAAAAAAAAAAGTAGTGGATTTAATAAACATCTGTAACATCATGAAAATGCTTTATAAACATTTTCTGGTCAATTTAAGTTTGGTTTTCCGGATCACATTTCAGGCTTTTTTCTACCCCAGTATCCCCCCCTAGTTTTGCTGACAGACATGAAAAGTCTTCACGTACTTTTGCTTCTGTGATAGAATATCAGTTCCAAGCAGGATCCCAGCACCAAAAATGAGCTCTTCAGTTTGGAGTGGGACAACAATTAAGAGATCTTTGTTCATTCATAGTATGATGAACACTCTCTCCAGCCAACTCTGTGGCAGCTACAGGAATCCAATGCTTTCAAAAATAATGCTCAATGTTTCTCTAAATTAAAGCCACTGGTAATTATTTTTGTTTAAAATTTCAGAACTATCTCAGACATATCAGGGCTAAAGGAAATTTAAAATAACTCTTTCTCTTTCCTCTATCTTGAAGACTCCTCTGTATTGAAGTCCAAACCATACAGAAAGGCCTGCTTTCTCACCTAGTGAAAGAGAGCACTGGCCAGTTTCATTTCCCCAACACTGAAATGCTTAAATTCCCTGCTTTACAGAAGAATTGCAACTCTGAGCTAGACTCAGTGGTTTCAGTTCTCAGGAGGTTTGTTTCCCACAGCTGCTCTTCAGCCAAGCTGTGAACGAACCTGAAAATTCATTTGAAAAACCCTCTATGGTTTCTCATGCTTTCACAATTACATTATAGCTCTTTCCTCAACATTTACCACCACCCCCCGCAGGGAATTCCCCCAATACATGGGTAAAATTTACCAGGAAGGCTCGTAAACCTTGATAAGCGTTTTATCTCAAACAATGCAAAAACTTGGTTTCAAATAAGTCTGGGAAGTTTCCTTTTACAAGCTCTGTGATTTTCTTATGGAATCTTGGACATTAAAAGTTCTGTTCTGCGAGCTGGATTTAGAGCCCACTGAGGCAATTGGAAGGACTCACATTAATGTTCACAGGCTCCAGTTTTTCAAATCGCTAATGCCTGTCACTTTGCCAGTGACTCAGTAGGAAAGTACTCTGTGAGCTAAGGTTGAGGACAACTACCCTCTCTCTGATCAGAAGGGGAGGTCGTGGCTGGGGTACTTTACATGAAATGTCAGATGAGCCACTCTGCAGGGGCTAAAGTTTCTTCCCCTCCGCCTGGTAAGAACAGGGCGTGCAGGTCGCAGTGCAACAGTGTTGGACCTAACTCTTCACCAATTTCACTTGTATTAGTCCTCAAGTGATAACTGAGGTCACAGCATTTGCACATCAGAGCACCAGTCACCATGGAAACCGGTAAACTGGCATCTGCTTGATGTCTTGTTTTAAAGGAGCTGTGAAGCTGCTTGCACTCGGGTAGGAAAAATCTGCAAGTGTGCAGCTCCCATCATCGGAGCATTTCTTTCTTTCATGTCTCAATTACACATTCCAGCTCTCCGACTCTGCCCTGTTACTGGTACATCGTTTACTCTAAACGCACCAGACGCTCTCGGTCACCAGAATCTCTCAGACCCATTTACTCTCACTTCTCTTACTGGGTTAACATTCTACCAGAAACGAACATGGAGTCAACCCCCAAATTCACATCCTAGAACCCAAAGACAGAAGCATTCATTTTTAATTCATATTGACAAATCAAACAAATTTCAAATCATTCAGAATGTGTAAGCAAAATCGTCATCTTATTTAATTATATGCTATATATGTAAATATATTATCTACAAATATAGCTATTTATAACCAAGGTAATAAATTTAAACAATTGTAAAATGAAGAGCCACAGTAACTGTTAGTTTCTGATGAACACATAAAAAAAATTGCCTGCAATCTATATATTGGGCCCATACCTATTTTATGTGTTCATTTTTACAATGTACAAGTGCCTGAATTTTAATTAGTCATTACCCTGCATTTCCTGGACACTCAAATAAACAAAAAGGTGAACTGACAACACTTCTTTTGTAGATTAGCTCTCAAAACTGTCATATTTTGGGGGTGGGAACTTCTTAATGCATATGAATATAGCTCTAAAAAAGTGTATCTTTGATCTTTCTTTATAGGCAGCACATCACAAAATAATTAATACTGTTCAAAATTTTATTACATATTCACACGCACTGCTGCATAAAGTTCATGCCCATGAACATAATTTTAAAATCACCATAAGTATTTCTGCTTGATCAAAGGAAATTACTGAACACAGGATCAGCTACAGTGACACTCGCTGAAGCATAATTTAAAGTAAACATCATGTAAACAACCTCCTGAAACATGTTCGGTGGTACTATCGCATTCTTTGAAAAGTAAAGGTGACATGAAAAGCAAAAGGGGAGAGGTTAGCCAGATTTTCACTTCGTGTAACAGATACTTACACTAGTAAATTAAATGTGCATAGGAATGTTCCCAAACATTAAGGGCAGCTGACAGAGAATGGCTCACACCTGTACTAGAAATCTCTCAAGTCTCCGAAATGGGGTGACTGCATATAAACTACTTATTGGAAATAGTCTCCAACTTCAAACCATACCCGTGAACAGTTTAGAAAAATACTAGCTGGCATGGGCCAAAATCCTGCCAAGAAACGTTCTGGCACTTCAGTAGTACAGTCTCATGTTCCACATTTGAGGAAGATTCCTGAGAACATTCCCAGGCACCCTTGATTTTACTAGTATGGACACAGCCTAAGATTTCCAGATGCTTACTAGAATAAAGTTTTGCTATTTGGACACTACCTTCTGAAGAGAGAACCCATGCAAAACAAGAAAAATAAAGGCTTTATTATGGCAGAGATGAATATTACAGTTAACAACACTCCCTAAAAGGGATTCCAGGTCCAGTTTGGAACAAGCACCACTTAGCACTTGCCAGAAAGTCGGATGCTCGCGAGACCTTTATTCTATACCTTCACTCTGCTGTTGTCCTGGAATAAACAATGACAGCAGTACTGTAGTCAGACAGCTTGCGGATTCAACTTAAATGCTACTGGCAGAAGATCTTAACTTTGGAATTAAAAAAAGGGATCTCAAAGCACCAATCGATACCAGCTATAATGAGAAATGTTAAGAAGTGTCTCTGCTAGCAAAAGCACAAACAAAACAATGCTTCCTGCCCACAAGTCTCTGAGGCTTCCCTTTTCCTCCTTTTCACCTCTTTCGCCCTAGTCCCTTTTGATCAGTACAACAAAGGTGTCATTTTAACCCAGAGAGAAACCCATTCTAGCTGCCATGCAGCTACATCTTCGGTTGTAACAAGTTCTATGAAAACAAGGCCATACTTAATGATGTTCAGAAAGGCAAATAGAAAGTGAGGAATCACTAGAAAAGGAAAACAAAACAGACAGCATTTTTACATCGCTGGGTAAATTTATGAGTATGCCCACATTTGGATCCAGTTCTGCCCTCTTCCCCCAGCCTCTTCCCCCAATTTTAAAATGAGAAAGTAGCAGAACTGGAAAAGGTATAGAAAATGGAGCAAAGGATAGGTAAAGACACAGAACAATTTCTATGCAGAGAGCCGTTAAGTAAACTGCAACTCCTTGCCAAAGCATGTTGCAGATGCTAAAATTCAAAAAACACAAAAAGAAATATCAGCAAACCCCACATAAAAAAGCAGCGCTTTTGGCTCAAGACCTTGAAACATGGAGGTCGGGAGTCTATACTGGGTAGGTATCGCTATACATTTGCTCTGTTCTCCTACTCTTCCCCGGGCATACAACATGAGCAATTCCCTGAGGTGGAATATTAGGCTAGACAAATCTTTTGCCTGACGCCATGTATCTGTTCTTGTGTTGATTTAATTTAGCCAGCATGGAGAGAAACAGCGGTAAGGAGCTGGCATCACAGGCCTGTGTGTTGTCCCCCTCGCAATGGCTCTGTACGCCAGCTCCTGCTACGCCACCCCTGCACTTCATCGAGATCTGCTAGAATGGAGCTCTTTGATGCCTGCATATCTGTGCCACAAAACACAACTAATACACAGACATATTAAGATCACACAATGTTTTACATATTTCCAATAAATTTTACCACAGCCTGGTAAGGGAGACATCATTATCACTCTCTTCCCAGCAGAAAATTAAGGTTGTTTTGGTTTTGTGTTTTTCTCGTGTATTTTCTAATTCCTTACATAATTTGGTTAACAAATCATACATTTGAAACTTATGCAAAAAAGTACTATCAGAGAAATGTATTCAAAACAATTAGACTGTGAAACACTTTCTATATACAAATATTTTTTAAATGGCTTAAAAATCTTGAGAGTTATTTGAAACAAGAAAACAAAATTTTCATTTGCTTCCTTTGATTTCTAATTCCTGATATACTTGGATTGCATTTCCAAGAGGGTTTTTTTCTGCGAACTTCAAAAGCCATAGAAACTCAGCTTTTTAAACACGAAGCTAATAGCCCTATGACATGAATCTATAGGTGGGCTTGACAAAGACTCCCAAGTATCACAGTGTTAAAAACCAAAGAGTTGGCAAAATACCTCAAATTTGACGAGGTGAAGAAATATGAGTGGCACTAGACGGACTTGAACGGCTATACATATTTCAGCTCAAGATTTTAAAATTTCTGTCAAAATATTGCAGTGAAAAACTAACATTCTCCATGGAAAGCAGCTATTTTTGGTGAAAATGCTATTTTATCAAAACTCTATTTTCCATTAAACACAGTTTTGACAGAAATTTTTCAACTATCCTTATTCAGTGTTATGCTCCGTAGTTGAAAATGTTAGCAGTTTTTTAGGCTGTCTCTACAACTGCAAAGATTTATAGGGACTTGGCAAAGATGGAAAACAGAAAAAAACCAAACTGATTTAAGATTAGTATCTCTGTCCCTTCATGTTACACACATCTCTGGAAATTATTTTTACTTAAGTTTAATAGAATACATGATAGTGACAGAGCACAGCACTGCTACTTCAAAGCTGTTAATATTTCCTTTCATGAATTCCACCCCCCGCCACTGCCCTCCAAACCAGTACTGGCAAAGCATGTCTCCTCTATTAGTAAAGCACTGGAGACTCATTTTGGCTTAGTGAACTAGGAGGTAATTTTTCACCTAGTCAGGTCCTGGTAGTACGGCTCAGTGTGTTGATTTTGGGAGTCCTGTAGGCACAGTTTGCCCTTTCTCATATCCTAAAGAAAAGTATTCAGGACAGGACTACGCAGCCTTGTCTGCTGGAATTACGCAGGACTCCCCAGGCTATGCTCTGAAGGCAGGCTGCCTGCTGCTACCTGGTTGTATCATACTACAGCTCAGGCTGAAGTAAAACTGGGGGGGAGAATCAGAGGGTGCAAAACAGAGGAATTTGGGAAATCAGAAACCCACTATTGGAGAAAAGGAGAAAGAAGGCTAGAGAACTTTTGAGTATCGTATTTTATGCAGCACTTTTTTTTTTTTTTTAAGCTTTCCAAAACACATTTACAAGGTTTCAGGGCTCTGCAGCCTCCCCATTGTCTGATGAACCTTGCCTAGACTAGCAAGCACTTAGGAACAAGGTTGATCTCATTAGTAAGGAGGCGAAAGAGAAGCTACTGCTTAGTCCTGGCTTTTGCGTGAGACTGCAAGGGGAAGATTAACTGGAGAGGCCCAGAGGACACTTAACAGCTAGTCCACCCTTCGCACTTCTGGTGGGCCGCTTCTGTCGCACAGAAATGAAGTGTGGGGGTATCAGCTGGTGTAAATCAGTAAATCAGCGTATCTCCACTGAAGTCAGGGGCCACATTCATAGCTGCTATGAACTAGCAAAACATTAGGGTCAATGGAGTCCTACACTATTACAGCAACTGAAAACGTGACCTGGATTTTGCCGCCAATATTAGAATACGTATTTCTCATGCCCCTCCTTTCTCTTCACCCCCTGCTCAGATAAACTTAAGTAGTCACGATTATTAGCAAAGGTAGCTAAGCTTACATTCAGTGATTGTGTGACGAGAGGCAGTCTATAAGATCTTTTTAACCTGACACAAATACAGCCAATTTGCAAGATAAGCATATGCTAGCAAAGGTAAGGCATAACCCATATACCGAACACTTTGGACCCAAGGAAAAAAAAAAAAGAAAAAGAAACAAGAAAACCAAGTCTGAAGGTAGATCTGAGAAAAGGAACGCTTCCATATAACGTCCCTCTCTGACCAGATAACCTAAAAAATTATGCAGGGAAACAAAAGCCTTCTCCAAATCAGAGAGGTGTACACACAGAGACACATACAGATTTTTTACCAATTGTCTCTGTGGAACCCCTAAATATCCACCAACATTATTATAAATCCTTCCTGCCTGCAAGCCAGCATTCCCCAGCCCGTTCCACCTCTCACTTCCCCCACAAAAATGACAGACTGACTCTAATCTCCCACCTGCATAAATCTCCTACAGACAACCGCAAATATTTTAGCTATGCTGATTTATGGAAGCACAAGCAAGACTAAACCAGGAGATATATCCTCCATGCACAATGACTGATGGCTTGCTGCAAATCTTTCCATTTAAAGCACTGTCACTTTTGCAGTTCCATAGAGAGAGAAAAAAGGGGAATAAAATAACATGCAGAAATGCAACTTATGTCAGCTCCTGGGGAAAATAAAAAAAGCATTTGTGCAACCTGATTTCTTCCAAGTTTTCCTGCATAAAATCCTTGCTACTAATTGAAGGAGTTCTGTTTGAGAGAGGATGTGAAAACAGCTGCAAGACCCCACAAGCCCTCCTCCTCCTCCTCTCACCGCCTCCGCCAACCACCCCATTTTCTGACTTCAGCTGACCATGGCAATCTTGATTTACAGCCAATGGGACGTTGCCTTTTTAACCAAAGCTTTGCGGCTGATGCTGCCTGCTTTAGTGCCCATGGACTGAAAGAATGAATGAATACAGGGATTCCCTACTCAGATTTAACTACAGCAGTAAACAAAATCGGGCTGTAGCTCCCAATTCCAGAATAGCTAACAGCGGCAAAGACTTCCCTGAATTCAAGCTTTGAAGGCCACTAGGCACAGGCAACTCCCCTTGACCTCAGAGAACACCCATCGCAGACAGGATGAGTCTGACAAGAACAAGACCAGGACCATTAAGTTTACTCATGGCAGATAAACAAAAAAAAGACACAAACTGTGCACAACAAGAGACATGTCAGCATCTGGTTCAGTGTCTCCATGCTGTGTAAGAGCCCCACAGAGGCAAGAGCTTTCAGAGGAGATTGAATTCATTTAGCTGCTCGGAGCCAAGCTGTTTTAAGGTCTGTGTTTTGCACAAGGACATCAACAGGGACAAATAATGCTGTTGTGGCAACACATTATTACTCTTCGGCCGAGTACTGACAGTTGCAGTTTCAAAGAGCTGGGCTGAGCACTGAAGTCACAGAGCAAATAAACGGGTTTCTGCATTTTTGACTCCACCACCACCACTTTCCTGACACTGCTTCCTCCTCCGCACCTTCCTTGCGGTGGGCTAGGCTTCCCTGCTAGCCTGTTGAAAGCCACAATTTCACCTGTTGTCACAAGCACATTAGTAGCAACGTCTGATTGAACAGCTGTATGCTTCCTGCTCTTCTGCAACTAACTGACTAGTAAGTAAAGCCTGACAGCAGAATCACTAATCACAGTCCTTTTGTTCAAGTCTGAAATTTAATTGACTTACCAAAAATTTTGCTGGGCACAAGTCATCTGTGTTTTCACATGCTGGCTCCAAGATATTAGCTGGAAAAAAGAAAGAAAGAGGGATAGTTGGTTAAAAAGAAAAGCAACAGATATTTTATTTCTTTGGAATGCAGAGCAACACAGGCATATCTGAAATGCAATGGTTATTTCAGGGCATGTTACATTGTCTACATGGTCTATTACACAGAATTCTGGACTCAATTCCCTCTCCAGCTCCGTGAATAATGACTTCCTTTCTCTAGACCTTGACTTCCTCAGACAGTGAAACGGGGAAAAGTTATATATACTCTCCTTAGAAATGCATTTAATGACAAACCTTTATGTAACAGCTAATTGTGCAGTATCATTAATAAAGGAGGAGACCAGCTGCCAAGTATCTTGGGACATAGTCCCATCCATATCAGCGACAAAGTTATGTATGTTTGCATTAGGTTTCTCATCCAATACTTACTAGTGAAAGTTGAGAATACCTGTTCTAACAGGAAACTTTCCTTTCCCTTGCTATGAACAAAAAAATGAAACAACACAGTGGTAACATTTTGTACTTGTTTTTACCAGCTTGTAAATTCAACTCAAAGATGTGAAAATAAAATCCTTATTTGGGAAGGAAATAAAAAAACCCCAGAAGTCAGTGACAGACACTCCAGTAAGGCCCTAAGACTTAATTACACATGGATTTTCTGTTAAACATCATCTAGAATTTGCTCTACAAGTAACTTTATAGGCTGCTTGCAGATTTCCTTGAGTCGCTCACTTGAAGCGGTGAAATAATACTTGTATTAAGTAGGCTCTACATAAAAAACAGTATAAAAAGAAATTTAAATAAGGCAAATGAAGATTCTGAAGAGTTTGGCAGTGGGCTAGAACGATCATCAACATGAGGGCAGCGTAGTGTTCCCCACCTTTCCATCCCAACTATCTTTTAGCATGACGAATGTTTCAGTTCATGTGTCAGACGGATAGCAAATGACTTGGACAATTCTGACAGCTGTTTGTATTTGAACCATCTAGAATACAAAATAATAATTTCTCAAATCTGTTCAATATGGCAGATGTTGGTGAACAGCACTATTACAAACCAAGTGTAAATATAAGGGCACTGAAGCACAATAAGGCTTAAATCGACGCTCCCAGGCTGACACTTTGTTCTTTACATCTCAGAATCCATACTGTCCGTCTCTATGGCTGTACCGCGACAGTCTAGTTGGGCTAAGGAAAAGATTCATTCTGCTATGGCAAAAAAACTAAAGGCACGGTCTTTGACAAGCACAAATTTTAATTAATGTACTCGCTGTGAAGTAGCCGCCGCCAGGAAAAAATTAACAGAATTTTGGCTTAAATAGCCTAGACAAAGAACAATTCCGAAGTCTACATAAAATGCTGTATGGTAGCAACTCAAAGCAAGAACCAGAAAGGTCTTAGCCAAACCATGAAACCTCAAGGAAATAGAAAAGAAAAAAATCTATTGCTTTTTTATTTCTGCTAGTCTTCTTTTGGACACGTGGGCAATGATTTAAATTAACTGTACATAATACTACTACTACACCACTATGTGTGAACTCATGCATGTCAGAACAATAGAAAAATAGTTATACAAAAATATGATCACTATGTGAAAAATACACGTACAAAGTATAAATAGGTGTTGGGGTCAGGGTTCAGGACTGAGTCTGCCAGATACAAGTAAGAGACAGAGCATCACTGCTAACATGAGTCCTACTTCAAATTCTGTCTATTATTTGGAGTGGATCTGAGCAATTTTTGCTGAAAGGTCTTGTATTTCCCCAAACAACACACTTGAGATCAGAACTTGCGCATGCCTGTGTATCTGTGCACAAAAGATAAAACAAAGGACCCAACGTTTATTAAAATAAAAATTAATTCAACTGACAGCATGATGCCAAAACATATAGATGAAATGTATTTCCATTATAATACTATTCTGTCTGCAACTAAGATTGTCATATATATTCAGCCTCTTGGTACCTAAAGATGATTCTATCGCTGATCTATCAAAGGTTAAATACAGCTGTGAGACGCAGAATACAGGATGTGATCACTTAGCATACACGGACCGTAAAAGTAAGCAATGTGCTCATGATAGTAAGGTTAAAGTATTATTTAGCTGGTTAGATCACATTCCCACATGGTTTGTAACTACAAATTAACAAGTCAAGACAGACAGTCCTCCAAAGAAGAAGTTTTGCACTTTTCAGGAAAAGTTCAGAAGTAATTTTTAGAGAAGACAAGAGCAGCTGTTGTCAGGCTTCTTGCAGTTTAGACAGGAATTTTTCAGTTGCACGCAGTGGACTATTAGGTGGTGATCAAACATACTGAATTATAAACTAATTCTAACTTCGTATGTAGGGATAAAATTCTTGAATTTCTTCCTAAGAAAAGGGTAAAGTTGTTCCCAAAGTAGCAACAACAGTGTACCATTTTATTACTCATACTTAATCATGCAGGTTATTTGATTGGCTTAGGTAACAAAAGGGTGTCGTCCTCCAAAATTAATTCTTAATTAAAAGTAATAAACAAGGTTTTTGCCTTATCAAGACACACTATCAACATTTACCCTTCTTTAATTTTAGAGAACAATTCAAAATAGAGCAGAAAGCATGTATTTTTACCCCTGTGGCCACTGTTGCCACAAAATACCAAAACGATCCCCCACTACATAGCTGAAAAGGGAATAAAACACTGTGTGTTTGAATTGTTTGAAGACAGCAGTGAAACCAATTAGAAACATCTATAAAGGAGAAAAGTGTATTACAATTTTATTGCTTGAAGTTCTCAGTAAGTATTGGTTCAGTACAGATGCACAGTAGTAATTTGAAAAACATGACTTCATCCAAAAATTAATTGGAAGACAAGAAGACAAGAATGAGCACGGCATATCCTAACTATGGCCTTAGCTTGACTATCCGTTGTTTCCACTCCGGGATGACCATCCTTACCACCTAGACGGAACCTAGACTATCAGACAATCAAACTAAAAACCCAAGATGCAGATGACAAGTTGCAGTGCAAAAAGTTAAAGTGCAAATTTAGGAGATGAATGTGGAAAAAAATTTTTTTAAAAAAGCTCATATTCAACCTTCCTCAAATGTCAGCAATTTAGTAAGAGAACCAGTAAGTCAAAAGCTAGACTCAAGCTTTTCACTGCACAGTAGGTAAAACTGAAGTAAGTCTGGAGGAGGAACAGTTTGCTTTAATGAGTTTTTGAGGAAGGTAGGTAAAGGTACATCTAGTAGTTGTTACTTTGTTCTGGTAGAAGACATACAATTTACAGGTCATTGTGTTAGATGCTGTCCAAACATCTAACAAATAGAGACATGCTCAAAGGACCCTCAGCATTTCAAATGGGTCACTCAAATACATTTAATAAAGATCTTACACTACAGCTCTACACACTAGATTTCTCATTGGTGAGGAAAAAATAATCTATATTGTTTTGTTTCGTTGGGTTAAATAATGATACTGCTGTTCATTAGGAGTAATTTTCTTACGAAAACCATGTTTGTATAATGTCCAGAATGGAAGTTTGCCACACACACAAGCTAGATATTTGGGGGGGGG
>NW_009637589.1:18369-18575 GCF_000690535.1 Cariama cristata | reverse complement strand
CCGTCAGGGACTGAGGTCGTGTGGGCCTGCTCTCCTCAGTCCCTCATCGAGCAGTGAAAGATGATGACGTTGAACCAGCTGTTGCTACTGCATGCATTGTTGTCATCTGTAGGCCTTTGGTTTGGTTGGTGGGAAAACTCGACTGTGGGAAGGGGGTAGCAGTGTGGTGAGCAGACTTGTTAAAATATGGCAGGGCGCTGTCGGAG
>NW_009637589.1:4443-18338 GCF_000690535.1 Cariama cristata | reverse complement strand
TGGCACATGAAGTGATGATAAACATATTTTGCAGAAATGGCTGAGTGATGGGGAAAGATCAAGACTCTTAGGAAGTTTTCCCGATTCAGCTTTTACCAGCAAGACCCTCTTTACAAGAAACACTGTATTTAGAGCCACTAAGCTGACCCTCATACCCAGATGTCGGTGCCACCACGAGTGGATTGAACTTGGCCCTGGCCAGAGTCCCAGGCACTGTTCTGGAAGAGCCTGTACTTCTTCAGGGCTCTGAAGCATCCCCAGGGGAATCGGTTCCCAGCCCTGGCAAAGCAGGCGCTGGAGTACTGCTCCCTGCTGTGACCTCAGTAAAATTACTCGGCAGATCTCAGCAAAAATTGAGCACTGCTTGCTTATGCCATTAAAAAAAAAAAAAAAAAAAAAAAAAGTGTTCTTGCCAGAATAGTTTAAACCACAAACAAAAAAAACTTGGGCTAGCAGAAGCACTTTTTGCCAGTGTTAGAGTCTAACTAAGAGCTGCTGTTTTGTTTTCAAGGCATCAAAGAATTCCCAGATTTACTTTATTTTGCTTTTTTCCCAGTCCTGTTCTGAACAACATTGCTCTGTGAGCAAACAAAGACCTGCCCAAAGGCAGCTAAAATTTATCCTTTACAAGAGCTGTTTTCCAAAGCAGAAAACAAACTCAGTCTCTCAAAATGGTCCTGTTCAGCAGTTTGCTCACCCTAGGGTGCTCAGTTTGATGGAAACCTTTTTTCGTCCCTGATAAATGATGAATGGTTTTACCTACTACAAAGGACCTAGGATTGTTTAAGGTCTGATTCTTCATGAGCTACCTGTGCAGCTCTGTATAGCTGGAAACCTGACAGTTAAGAGTGGTGTGCCCTATCAAGGACTAAAAGAGACAGTCTGAAATCATAGTATTGTAGTGGGACTGCAGGCACCCCAAACCACCCTACTGTACTCATCATTGCAGCCCTCCTCTGGGATACCGCTGTACTGAACATTCAGCCTCAGATACAGTCTGAATAAGCTGCCAACCATGAAAATGACATTTTCTCTCCTGTTTTGGTAGAGCCGTTGACCCCAGCCACGACTATTTGTCAAAAATTAGGGCTACAGATTGGATTAGTTCTCTAAAGAGCGATCTTACTTAAAAAGACAAAGTAAATATGCAACTAGGCAGTGGCCAGCTCTCCTCTATCTGAAATGCACCACCAGACATTCCAGTCATGAGCTTGAAATTATTTTTTTTGGCCTTCAGCACCAAAATGCCAACACAAATCACATTTTCTTATTTTCTGACAAAGTTCTTTCAAAAGACTACATAAACAGGAGAACCAACTTAAGAGAAATATCCGAGCTTTGTTACTTGAAAAAGTTGGCAGTCTGAAAAATAGCAGGTAGGGGAGGGTGAGCTTTTTGCTTTAGGATTTGTTGTTACTCATAATAGTAGTAAATAAAAGTCAGACCAATGCATAATTTATACTCACACTATCCGTTTGAAAAATGTCCCTTAAAGCTTTATAATGAGTCTACAGCCTGACAACAAAAATGGGAAATCAACTTCATTCACTTACAGAGGACAAGGCTACCTCAGGAAAACAACTTCATGCTTGTCCTCCTGTATATGGTATAGCCTTTCCCTAAAAATCACTGAGTTTCCTCTTCACTACCAAAACAATCTGTATCAAACCCAGAACTCTCAGTTACTGCTAATGTCACTTTTCTGAATACCAAGCCTATCCATCCTCTTGGGGAATGCACATTACAAAAATCCCAGCTGCTCTATTTCCTATTAGGCAATCCTGCCCACATTTCCAAGTAATAATTAACCAACCAACTCTCCAAAGCCTGTCCATTCAAGTTGTAGCATCTTCTCATCTACCCGGAAACCACACAAGTGTGCTTAAAGGAGGATTATTATGTATTTGAAGGGACAGGAAACTATAAAGCATCTCCAATTTCTGTTAGTCTTTTTCTTTCCTTAGCTAAGACAACTCTCAGAAAAACCCTAAATACACGATAAGGGCATCTGTTAAGTTTTACATCCTCAATTTCAAAAATGGACTGACAATTAAAATCATTTGGGAGAGTCATGAGTGAGCTAGTTGCTTTTTTAGATCGAAACATTCTCTTTTAACAACATTGCAAAGTTCTTATTTATTTTTGGTCCCTTGGCTGATGAAATGACCTGCCTTTAGAATCTGCAAATTTAAATAGAATTGACACTTTAATGATCAGTTTTCACAAGCAAGTATAATCCAGCGTCTCAGGCATTAATGCTGTTCCAAATCTGGATGCACGGGGCAGTTTTACAGCTGCTGTGTTGCTGTAACATCCAAGTTCCTAGGGAGGCTGCCTGGAAATGCAAAGCGTCCGATAGAATTACTGAAGTGTTATCTCTCTGAAATGCCATAAGGTGGCAGTGAGTTGGAAAATTGGTGCTATTTCTGGGTAGAACAAAGCTTTAAGGAGCTCAGTAGAAGAGGAGGGGAGGCTTTTTTGTGTTTGTTGAAGGGTTTCCATTTGTCTGTTTACATTTCATACATCACCATAAACTTCAAATCCAATCGTCTTAATCAGGCACTGAGTAGGTCTGCTCCAACGTGCACCAGTAGACATGTTCCTGCACAGGGAACTCCTGCTTTTTCTTTCTCCATTGCTTCCTTCCTGGGTGATTGGAAGATTTTCTGTTTGCTTACCTTGCAGCTCTTACTGGGTCATTCCACCAGAAGCCACAGTGAGAGGGCTAACTCCGCTGGCCTGGTAAGGATGCAATCATTATGCTAGTGAATCAAAAAGATATTAATGGATCTACCAGTCTTGCATCTAATTCCTTAATACTGCCAAGGGAATTATCCACAGAACAATTTAGTGAGATATTGTAATGGCTTGTGTCTTGTTTGATCGGCATGGGAAAACTCAGCGGTTATGGTTGAACTTTAACTTTATTTTTTTCCAATGGAAAATCAGAGATTGTAACAGTAACAAATTTACTGACTGCTCAGGCATTAATGATTAGACAATAAATCCTGAAAAGTGGTTTTGATTTTTGTCCTAGAACAAAATCCGAGGGAATCTATGTTTAGAATGTACCAGTTGCATTTATTTTTTTGAGCAGGACAGAAGTTTTTAATCCTGAGAACCCAACATTTTGCAATGATTTCCTGTCACAAAATGTGTCATCACCAACAATTGCTTAAGACAACAGCTGATGTTTTGCTGATCTGGATATGCGTGGGTGCACCTAGGCCTCGCAAGACTCCAGGTAAGTTTGCCAAAATGGATAGAGCCAAGTGGCCTGAACAGTTTCATGTAACAGGAGCCACGGACAACTTCCGTTTCCCAATTTTGCAGTGCAGCCGAACAAGCAGAGACACCGCATACAGGTTCATGGCAACATTGCGACACACAAAAAACATCAGTGACTCACTAAGCAGGCAAATCTATTCTTCTGGGAAAGTCCTCCCTGCTGATATTCTGCGCAGGTTTAAGGTTGGTCTTATCCACTGACTCTTGAAAGAGGCATCAGGTTTCCCACTGTGCCAGGAAAACATCTTGTTCAGTTGGACAGTTTCCGTTGCTCCAGCATTTGTCTGACCACACCTTCTTCCTAAATAACTCTGGAAAACTACGGTGTCCAGAGCCAAAGAAGTTCTGTCAGTCTAATGAGCCTTTGACAAGTCTTCCAGATAGTTGTTTTCTGGAAAGCAAAAATTATGCCCGTTTCCTCAGGAGTTTGAAAAGGTTAAAATCTAGAAAATTATTGGGCTTTTCTGTGTGTATCATCTCCCTCACATTAGATTCAGTCAAGCAGCCCAAGACTGACATTCATTTGTTTTCTATTTGTATTTTCCTGTACTGTCAGCAGGTCCGTCTGTTTCTGTAAAGAGGATACCAAGGAGCAGATGAGTCATTCTTAGAGCAAGAAATTAAAACGACCCCATTCCCTAGAGTTTACTGGGGCTCTCTCTATACTACAGTATTGATGGAAGGGCCTATGAATGTTCCATGCTCACTATTTCCCTGCCTCCTCAATCAACTTCCAACTGGCTGTTAAGGAGACTTTCAAAATAAAGAGTTAAAGCTAGCCAGATCCCTGAAGCCTTCAGTCCATTCAAGAAAATCTTGTAGGGCGAGGAAGCCTTAATGTGAGACATGGGATTAGGACTACTCTTTAGCTGGGTCTTGGTAGACATATGGGAAAGGCGTGGGCAGGGGACAAGACCTAGACTGGGTTTCCAAGCCGTCAGAGTGACCCAGAAGTTGTACAGGGAGCCAAGCACAACAGCCAACAAAAGAGATTTTTCTCCACTTCCTCCTTCAGACAGCTGGGGGATGTTGCACCAGGGTGATGAGGTTTGCTGTGCCTTCTCACAAATGCAGGAAGAGGATTCACTAGTTCCTATTGAAATAGTTTTTGGAAAGAAAACATTGCATACAGTGCAAAGTGCCAACAGAAGGAGAAAAAGCCATTGGCTATAGATGTCTGCAACACCAAAGAAATAAAGAAAGCAACAATGTGCCTGGTGGAGCCTGCCTGGGATGCTGTCCTCAGGGCAAGGGCTCCCTGCAGACCAAAATTACCATCCTTAGCTGCAATGAAATGCTCATCCAGCTCTTGCTGTCACAGCTGCTTTTACCCCGGCTGAAAATAACTGCATGGGTACGGGTCTTCCCAGGACAGACAGCTCCCTGGAGGAGAATAGGGGACGATAGTGCTTGGGGGGTTAGAGCCATTCTTGATATCTGCAAGGCAAAGTGTGGGGAGTATAATACACTCATGTCTGCAGAAAAGAACAATTGCTCTGCAAATACAACATACAGCAAAATGGTTGAATAGAGCTATGAAACCTATGAAACATCAGCCACAGTAGCGAACTTGCACTGTTGGTGTACGTCTTACCTATGAACGTAGGTCTTTAGTTTGCAGCCTGAAATTAAAGGTGGTGATTCTCCTCAGAACTTGGAGGAAAATGCACAGTTAATTATGAAGTGGACAAAAATGTAATAGTATTTTCATTTTGTTCATTGAGTTTTTGCCAAGCACTCTGATTGATTTAATGATCCCTGTCCCTGGCTGCTCACTAATCACTATCACACACTACTTCCTTCATCTTTGGTTTGCAAATGGTTACTAATTGTTGCTGTATCTTGCATTGTACATCTGGTGTCGACAGCTGTCGTTGCCCTGAGATGGAGAGACAGCTGTTTTTAAAAGGAGAGCTCTCTCCCAAATCTCTAAAACATCTGGGAAAATGTGGCATTGAAAATGAGTTATCAAATATAAAAATTTAGCAAATATGTGGACAGGCTAGAGGGTATGCAAACACAAAGCTTAAAAGTACACACAGGAATCGGAGCAGAAAGGACTGACTGCTGTGTCTTTAAAACACAAGTTCTCGGTGTTTCCCATAGAAAATGCCTGTTTTCCCTAATTACCTGTGGACTGCTTGACATGGCAAAATCTTTTACACTCTGCACAACAGAGCACACGTCCTAATTTGATCAGACTAACAATCCATGTTGCTTTTGCTTCAGCCTGTTAGACATAATTCAAAAACCTTTTACAAGGCAGGATTCAGGACCAGGCAGCAAGATCTAACTGGCTGGAGACAAGAAACCAGTAGCATGAAAGCACCAAAAAGCCCTAGAAAGCAATGGAAACAAGTGCATTCCTTAAAAAAAAAAAAAAAAAAAATCTTTTCCAGAATCTCATTTCTTCCTGAACATTTTGTAAGCATGATTGTTACAAGCAACCTATTTTTTTCCCTCCCTGTTTATTTTGTGTATTTAACAGCACTGAGTGTACAGTCCATTGTTTTGCTAATGGTCAGCAAAGCTTATCTCCCGATCTCACCCAGCTGCTATCGCTCACATACTGTTCTGCAAGACTTGGATGAGCACTCTGCGCAAACCCTGCGAGAGGCTGCAAGCCAACAGCAAGAGCAAAGTTGAACTCAACAGGCAACAATGAGTAGGCATGTAAGGAGACAGAAAGGAAATGGGTGAGCTTAAACAAGGTTAGCGTGATTGGAGCAACAGTCACTCCAAATGACCCCTAAGAGAAGAGCCTACAAGCAGAAAAAGCCTGGTGGGATTAATAATGCTTTTTTATAAAGGAGTCATTTCAGGACATCTGACTTCAGGGAAGTGCTACATTTATTTATCTTTAATTGGACTGGATTTAAGCCATATCACGCTGATGATGCCATTCAAAGTTCAAAAGGATATTCTCTTTGCCTCGTAGCCCGGGAGCAAGGGGACAATGCAATTAACAGGAAAGGTGGCATTTTCAAAAGCAGTAGAAGGAAATATTTTTAAATTAAGCAGTTATTGTATATGTCAGGTACTTAAAGTAGGAGTTTTTTCTGGTCACTGGAAGGTGAGTGACTTCTGCAGGAGATGATTCTACTTCTCAAGTGGGGGTGCTGTTAAACTTCACCTAGAAGAGCCTCTCTTTTCACCACATCTATAGAAGGACCCTAGAAAGACGTACATAGTAAGTGGGCTCTGGGTTAAGAGGCCTCCCAGGTAGACAGTTGTATTTCTAACTGGACTCTGAAAGTGACTGGTGCAGGATATCACTGATGGGCAAGTACCTCAATAATACTGACCTCTGAAGTAGGTAGTACTAAAACTCCTTTTGGTAAGGCGTATGAAACATGCTGTTTAAATTCAAATCACTCTCTAAGTGTGGAAGTATGGGAAAATTTGTGAAACACTCTCAAACATCTTGCTCTGATCACAATCAGGAACAAGATATTGGACTAAAAACCAGGGGCTGAGCTATTTGATAATCAAGGATCATCTCCTGGAAGCTCAAGAGTGGTTCATCCTGATAAGACAATCAAGCAAAGGTGGCAGGAGGTGTGCATGGATAAACAAGAAACTCCTGACTAAACTCTGACGTAAAAAGGAAGTGTACAAAAGGTAAACGTAGGGGTAGGTGACCCAGGAGGAAGCCTTATTGGTGAGTGTCCTTCAGCAATCCCAGGCCCCTGAGCGAGGGGCCCAAAAATGCTGAGGGAGCTGGCTGTTGTCATTGCAAGGCCACTCTTTGAAAGATCAGGAGAGGCTCCTGATCCTGGAAGAAAGCAAATGTCACTCCTATCTTCAAGAAGGGCAAGAAGGAGGATCTGGGAAACTACACTCTGGTCAGCCTCACCTCAATCCCTGAAACGGCGATGAAGCAAGAAATCATGGAAACCATTTCCAGACACATGATGAACAAGGAGGTGGTTGAGTGTAGTCAGCATAGATTTACAAAGGGGAAATCTGGCTTAGCCAACCTGACAGCCTTCCACAGCAAGATGACTGGCTTGGTGAATGAGAGGAGGGCAGTGGCTGTCGTTCGCCTTGACTTTAGTAAGGCTTTTGACACTGTCTCCCATAACATCCGCATAGACAAGCTGACAAACTATGGGTTATATAAGTGAACAGTGAGGTGGATCAAAAAATGGCTGAATGGTCGGACCCAGAGCATTGTGATCAGTGGCACAAAGTCCAGCTAGAGGCCAGCCACTAGTGGTATATCCTGTTACTAGGTCTTATACTGTTTAACATCTTCATTAATGATCTGGATGATGGGGCAGAGTACACCTTTGGCAAATTTGCAGATTATACAAAGCTGTGAGGAGATGATACACCAGATGGTGTGCTGCCATCCAGAGCGACCTGGACAGGCTGGGGAATTGGGCAGAGAGGAATCGCATTAAGTTCAACAAAGGGAAATGCAAAGTCCTGCACCTGGGGAGGGATAACCCCATGGACCAGTGCATGCCGGGGGCTCTGCAGAGAAGGACCTGATGTTCTGGTGGACATCAAGCTGGCCACAAGCCAGCAGTGTGCCCTTGCAGCAAAAACAGCCAGCAACATCCTGGGCTGCATTAGGAAAAGGATTGCCAGCAGGTCAAGAGAAGTGATCTTTCCCCTTTACTCAGCAGTGGTGAGGCCACACCTCGAGTCCTGTGCCCTGTTCTGGGCTCCTCGGTACAAGAAAGACATGGACTTACTGGAGTGAGACCAGCAAAAGGCCGCAAAGATGATTAAGGGTCTGGAGCATCTCTTATCTGAGGGAAGACACAAAGAGCTGGGACTGTTTGGCCTAGAGAAGAAAAGGCTCAGGGGGAATCTCGTCAAAGTGTACAAATACCTAGTGGGAGGGAACAAAGAAGAGGGAGATGGGTGCCCACTGACAGGACAAGAAGCAGTAGACACTATTTAAAATACATGAAACTCCACCTGAACACAAGAAAACACTCTTTTTACTGTGGGGATGGTCAAAGACTGGGGCAGGTTGGCCCAAGAAGTTATGGAGTCTCCATCTCTGGAAATATACCAAACCTGACTGGATACGGTCCTGGGTAACCAGCTCTAGCTGGCCCTCCTTGAGCATGGGAGGTTGGACTAGGTGATCTCCAGAGATCCCTTCCATCCTCCACAATCCTGTGATGATCCTGTGATCCACTACAGCAGTTCCTGGTGTCCTGTATGCTGTCAGTTCTTATGCGTTTCACTGATTTTTCCCTAAGGTAATTATAGACATTACTGATGTAATTAATTGCACTGAATGCATATACCTCTGAGGATGAGGTGGTTATGGAGAAACTTGAACTTAATAAAATAGTCAGAGGAATTGTCCACAAAAAAACTACAGGAACCAGGAGTCATCATTCATGACTGTGAGGTTCTGTACACGTGCTTTCAGCAGAATAAGCAAGGTGTGGGGAGACAGAGGCTGACAGAGCGCACAGGGCAGGGTCAGATGAGAAGTGGGAGATGAGCGACTTAGGACAGCCAGTGCTGAGCACAGTGTATAAGAATTTCAGGTTTTTTTTCCCAGTCTATGGCAACCAACGCAACATGGGCTGAGCTGTTCGTGTGGTGGTGGTAAAATTAAAGCCCCAACACTGTATCAAAACAGGGCACCAAGCACAGACAATTAAATCAGAGGCATTATTTTCAAGCTGAGGACTCAGAAAATGGAGAAAACACAATTAATGACCACCTGGGAGAAGTCTGGTTTAAATGACCACCCAGGAACTCTGAAGCAGGGACAGTTCTCCAGGGCAGCAGTCTGCAAACTGAACCATGAGCCTGTCCTTTCTCCAGCTGTATTCCCAGTCTCCTCCACAGCATGGTCCTGGTATATTTTATGCACTAAGGCAAAATCCCATTAAGAAAAAGCATACTATCATGTCATTAACATCTGTCTCGCGTGAGAAGATTAGAGAAACATTTGTCAAGAATGGTCTAGGAATAATTGGTTCTGCCTTGGGGGAAAAAAGAGATGGACTGGATTCCCCAGATGACTCCTTGAGGTCCCTTCCAGGCCTGTTTTCCACAACATCATGCATGTCAAAATTAAGCCAAATTAAGTTTGCACAAATTATTTTAATTCCAGCTTTCCCTAACTTCTGAATGCTTGATTTCAGAGCCTTTTTGGCACGGATTAGAGTGCTGCTTTTTAGGATGCTGGCCGATTTGTTTTAAAGCCAACTGAACCTAGCAAGGATGCCATGATATGCACATCCACAAGATTCATGAACAACCTTGTAACAGATCCACCACAGGGGCCTCTTCCAGGGACTGGCAGAGGCAACCCAGGTGACTGTGCCCTCTCCAACTAAGGCAGGGAAGGGTGGCAGTAGGAAGAGATCGCTGTGCTGCTGGCCAGCATTGGAGGCTTGCCTTTCAAATCCACATGCTAGCAGCAGATGGGAGTCTCAGGACACCTGGGTTCCCTCCCAATATGTGCCACCAGTAGCTTTTTGCTTGTTTCCATCCAAGTTCTTTCCAGTCTTATTTTTTCCAGGCTCTTGAAAACAAACAGCTCCTTTGCTACCTCCTCTGCTCCCTGCCCCACCATTGTCAAGTCAGGGTTTCTCCTCTCCTCGCTCTTGCCTTCACTAATTGCATCCCACCTCAAGTCACACCCATACCCTACCTCTACCCCCCACACTCCTAGTCACCTGGCTTGTCCCACCATCACGTGTTTTTTCACCTCTTCTCTTTCTCCTACTCTCTTGCTTTATTTTTTTTCCCCAACAGCTGCTCCCAGACCCTGAATCCTTGGTGGTTCAGTCCTTCTCTCCATCCTCATTCCTCTTCTTTGTTGATTCAGAAAATGAAGCTCCCCACCTTCCCTTCTCTGCCCTGATCACACCATCTTTCCCTTTTCCACCACTTCCTCCCCCAGCTATTCCAGCCCCAGTCACAGCAGGTTTTTCAACCAGATTTACCGCTTTCCTCCCACAACTGGCTTTCCCAACCACTTCTTCTGCGATGCAGCTCCATTGCCAGCATGGTGGTCATCACCTTTATGAGAGAACCCTCAGGTTGCTCTCAGCTCAGTGCACCCTCCCACAATGATAACTGCAACGACTCACAGGTGGACAGCCCAGGTGCAGGGTGCTCTAGCAGCTGCAAGGACATGGAGCATACTCAGCCAGAGTGGAGTTTCCAGGGATGATCTGGGGACTGCTTTTTGTCCACTAAATGCTAAGAAGCCTCCATAGATCTGTGTAGCCTGTAATTCTTCAAAGTCATAAAGTGTGGTCCAGTTTGGATGGGTTTTCTCAAGACCCACAGAAGCTAGATTTCCAGTTTGTACTGTGTGAGGGAGGTGAAGTGTCTCACACAAAAAAACTAACAGACATGCTTGAAATGGGGACAAATGCATTTTTGTTAGCCTTGTTCTTGGAAATGTCCTGAATCACTTTCATTTTAACTTTCCAGCACACTTAGCATGAAAATTTTGGTGTAATGCTTAAGCTTTAAGAAAATGATAAGCATGTGAGTCCAAGATATTTTTATGGGAAATGCTGTGCAGCCTTAATATGCAGGGGGTATTATGCATCCCTATGTGTAGGGATGTTAACTGTTAGATAATGCAATCATAAAGTATTTAACTTTCTTTCACTTTTATTTTTCTCATTTCCATTCTTACCAATTATCAAAACCTGCTAATTGCTGCATACTCTGGGCCTCTAACATTTTACTCTTCATTGGAGACCTTTTTGCTGCAGGACAAACTTCTCATTATCTGGAACATCCCCTGAATTAATTTATTCCATTGGTTACTGCATAGTAATAAAAATAGTGTCATTAAACGGGGGACGTAAGTCATAGGCAGTGTTAAAGGAGCAATCATCTGCTTGAGCAGCTGAATTCGTCTGAGCAGCATCCTTCCCAGCACAGTGTCATGGACTTCTCTTACACTGATCGCTTTGTTTTGCAAAGATGATATTCAGGTTTATTAAATGAATTGATGTTATCCTGGGCTTGGACATGCTTGCTGAGTTGCTGAAAAATGCCACAAGGTTTATGTGTAGAGGTAGAAGTCACCGTGCTCTTTCCAACAGACACAGGCATCAGTAGGACACCTATTACTGCCTAAATGGCACGAGCAAATCAATGCCTTATATCTGTTTTGGTCAGCCCAGCCTTTCTTTTATACTCTACAGGTAGGTTGCAAACTTGCAAAAACCAATGAGACGGTGGAAATTTCCCAGTAATGAAAGCATGTCTCTCAACACTTCCAGGCATGTTGCGGCAGAACAAAGCTGTGACCTATTCTTTCATCTGCCACCCTAAGGGTGGGAAGATCTTTAAAAGTCAATGTCTCATTTATGACTGTGCATTAGAACAGCCTAAACTGGTCACGGAGGGAAATTATTTTGTAATAATCCTGTAAAAGGAGAGACAAAATCTCGGTTGCTCAGCTGTTAGCTGCACAGAGCTTGGCACCAATCTTGAAACCCAATGAATAATGTTTGAAACGATATTTTTCCTAGATTTCCAGCTGTACCGGAAGGTAGGTGGTCAGTACAAAACCTACCTTACCTCCCGCTGCTGCTGCAAGATTGATGCTGTCTGGATCAGGGGGAGGACAGCCCAATTCTGCAAAATAAATAGGCCCCTGCTGTGTCCAGCATAGAGGCGTCGTCTCTCCTTGTAGGACTGTGGCCCCCCTGCAGCCCAGGGTCTGACTGCAGAGCAGGGCTCTCATTTGTCCCAGGGGAAAGCTGCAAGAGCATTTTTTTATTTAAATGCTTTACCAGACGTAGCTCACATGCTTGTGGGGTTGTTTCTAATGCTGTCATTATCTAGAAAAATCTTCACTTAGTGGTAGAAATCTCATACTTGCTTCAGCGGCTGCTTGGATTGCTGACGGGAAACAGGGTACTTGGCCCCTTCTAATTATGATTGTCAAATTCCAATTATTCTGGACAGTGGGGTGATCCTGAGAAACTGGGATGTTTCCCCTTTGTGTAAGGACACAAATGTATGCATGAACATGCACAGAAATATTGTTTGATTCACTAAAACCAGCTGTTGTGAGCAAACCATCCACATGCAGCAACAAGTGATCACTCAACAGCAAAAACATTGGTCTCC
Source organism: Cariama cristata (assembly GCF_000690535.1). Taxonomy (NCBI): domain Eukaryota; kingdom Metazoa; phylum Chordata; class Aves; order Cariamiformes; family Cariamidae; genus Cariama; species Cariama cristata. The sequence goes on along the minus strand of NW_009637589.1, from coordinate 5,960 downwards.
ACTGTTGATACCCCAGTTTGCTGCCTGAACTCCTTCCCCATGTGCCCTGGCCTCTCACGCATTTTTTCCAGAGAACTTTTGGGATTCTCTCTGAGATCTAAGACTTGCTGGCTGAGGAACTTAACCAGGGACCAGCTGGGAGAATCAGCTTTTTCTGTTTTCTTCTTCTCTGGTGAGTCAACCTGTCTCTCAGGCCTTCCTAGTGAAGCACCCAAAGCCTTTTTTGCAAACATAGTGAAGAAGCCTTGCTGCATCTCAGGGAGGTGGCCTTGTGTTCCCTTGCCAGTGAGAGAGAAAAGAGACTGTGTTTTTTCTCTCTGAGATGAGCACAATGGTCAGTAGGAGAGACAAGGCTCTTGGCTCCTGAATCTTCTCCTTGAATAAATTAGACCCCACGTCATTCTTGGGTACTCTTTGTTGTTGTTGGGTTTGTCTGCTTTAAAGGCTAAATTCAGATGCCCTGAAACAGCCATTGCTGAAGGCACTGAGGGCTGAGAGCTTTTTTCCATCAGAGGGTGGAATTTAGCCCAAAGGTGTTGTACTGTGGCACAGCAGGTACCCAGTAATGCTGGGCTTCCAGGAACAGGAGAGCCTGCCTCCCCCATGGACTGCAGCATGCTAATATCAGGTATTAGGAGAACTAGGAAAAAGACCCCGCCATTGGAGGGTTGTGAAGAATGGATTGCAGAAGCAGGAGAGCACTAAATGTGTTTATGTTACTGGTATGAAAAAGTCTGTAATAGTGAGAAAATGAGCTGATATTTGCAAAAGCATAATCCACCATCAAATGAAAGATTCACCTGTCAGAGAAAAAGAAGTCTTTATCCAGCACCTGTATCTGGGGGACTGTTAAAAAAAAAAAAAAAAACCAAAATTTAAAAAAAAAAAAAAAAAAAAAAAAAAAAAAAAAAAACCAAAAACAAAAACAAAAAACAACTGCCTTCAAACAAGGGCTTGAATTTGCTGTAATCATGTACAGAGTATCCCACTTTCATGGGTCTGCCTAGCACTGCTGTAAATTCAAGGTGTGATTGCATCAGCTAATATTATTCCTGCAGTTCTCTTTGGTTTGAAATATCACCCGACTCATTTAGGTTAGATATGGGATGTAATTACCTGGAAACCAGCACACAACTCCAGAAGGGTGCCCTGCTAGTTATATTCACCTTGTCTAATAAAACGGCAATGCCATTCCTGTGTTGGATCATGTCATCAGGACACTGTGCAGTGTGTGTCTTCATTTCCCCTTCCTATGGGCCCCTTAAGAGGTACCAGGGGCTTCCTAAGGAACTCGGGTCCTTACGGATCTCCTAAGCCACGGGAAGCTCCTTCAGGGTTTCTGCACCTACCAGGCACAGATGCACCTCTGAGCGCTTGCAGGAGGTGTGTTGGGAGGAAACATGGATGGACAGGCCTTACTCTCTGAGTATATTAAAATATTGCTGGTAAACCTAGCACCTGACGGGTGCTGGGAACCCCATGTCCATTGCAGAGTTGCAGAGAAAATGTCAAGTTCC
>NW_009637589.1:0-4412 GCF_000690535.1 Cariama cristata | reverse complement strand
CAGGAAATTTGCCTGCTTCTGGCCTGCCTTTCTGATGTCCTAACTAAGTACCAACGAGTGTTTCTTATCATGCGCTTTTCAGAAGGTGCTCGTGATCCTGTTCTAGTATCTTGCCAAACTCTTTACAGACTGCTCGGCAGCTGGAGGCAGGGAGCAGTATGTACAGCCATCCTCACACCGCTGCAATGGGAAGGGTACAACCTGGTACCGATGAAACCAGGGCTCTCCCTCAATGCCTCCCTGCAGACTGAAAGAGGGGCGGGTATCAGCTGCCAGAGGGAACCAAAAATAGATAGTCTCTTCTCTGAGTAGAACAGGGATCCTGGGAAGAAAAGGCCACTTTCTTCACCGGCATATAAGACAGTAGGTTAGAGAACGAGAATGAAGAACAGCTACTAACTAGAAAACAGTATTGGCATGAGAACAAGTAGATAAAAATAGGCTATGAAAAAATGTGGGCTGCAAATCAGAAACAAGTTTCCTTCTGTCAGAGTGAGGTTCTGGAATAACCTGCCAAGAAAATTCCCCATGACTCTTAAGATGGACTGTGATAAATTAACAAGAGGGACGTTATGACTCAGTGCTTGTCATAGCTGGGGAATATGACGATGACTAGGAGATCCCTTCTAGCCCCACATTCCTGTTGGTATGATAACAGAGGAATCTGTGTAGAGTGCAGTAAATGCTGAATCACTGAGTGCTTTATATAGCTGCCTAGCAGGCCAAAGTCCCTTGCACCCATCCTGTCTGCAAGAACCTGCAGGACAGAAAAAAAAATAATCCTTACATAAATGATTGTGGTCTGGTAGCACAAAACATAAAGCTACGGGTGCCTGAGTTAGAAGAAAACCAGCTAAGCTACAGGCTCCTCTGCACAGCGGAGAGGTGGTGGCATGGGCACGAAAGCAAGAAACCTCACTGTAAACACTGGGAGGTACGTGCTCTGCAGTGAACACAATCCAGCAGCGTTGATACACAATTTTAATGTGGGAAAGAAACTCAGTGCTTGGAACCATGGGGAGGTATCCCATGCACTTGCTCAGCCAGGGGCGTGCCGGGATAGTTTCCACAGGGCACAATCATATAATGTAGCAGAAAGTTCTTGCGATTAACATCAACTGCTAAAACATCCACAGTTCTCCTGCCACCCCAGGACCCACAGCTCTGTTGATGGTATTTTTTCCTGCCTCCTAGGAGTCCTCCAAGGATGAGCTCACTTTTTGCAGCACAAGGCCAGCAATCAGGATGCAGCTTACACTGATGCGTTTGATGCCTCACAACTGGATATCCAGAGCTTTGCTGCTCTGGCTTTAAGAGCAGACCTTGGGGTAACAGCACCAGCTGCAGTTTCAGTGGTGCCGAGGTAGAGGCCAAGGAGAAGGCACTCATGAAAAACTGGATAAGGTAAGAGACAAGCCTGCTTTCTGGGCTCAGGAGGGTAACGTTGCTCAGGAGGAGAGCACTTCTCCACAGCCCTCATGGCTGTTGGACTTGAGGAAGACTCTTCTGGAGCTTCTTTTGGACCTGTGGAGGTCACATACAGATGTGGGTGCTCCCTTACCTCCTCAAAACCTGCAGCACAGGCTACTTGGAGACATAGGGCCCCTGACTGCAGGTCCCCACTGTGCCACAGGAACGTCCCCACACAGATGTGGCACCACCGGACAGCCACCATCTCCATGGGTCACACAGTCCAGTTACTTTCGGCCAAGGACAACTATGGGTTTTCTGTCTTGCAGTACTTTTGAATACTCATTATTTCTAATAACTGCCCCTGCTATCAAAGCTCAGAGCAAGAGGTTCCCCACAGATCCCAGCTGCTAACACCAACACAAGGCAGTGGGGAAACTTCCACGCCAACAGTCAGCACTCTTCTCCCAGAGAAGCTGGCTTATTCCCTCTCTGCCATAGCTAACAAAGTTGTTGTTTTTTTTTTTCCCCCTTTTATTTTTTTTAAACCAGGCAGCTGAATCACAATCGAGATCAATTTTGTTATTTCCTAAACAGTCACAAGCTGACAGGGTAACAGAGGCAGACTGAGCGAAGGCAGGTGGTTGCGGCACAAGACCCTCAAGGCTTCCTGCCTTCCCGGCTCTTGCCAAGCCCCAGCAAGCAGACATACAGACGTCTCATACCGGCTCTGACATGACCCTTCCTAAACAGCTGTCAGCAAGGAAAGGGCATAGAGGTGTCAGTGCATCACTGGGGTCAGGGGGAGCGGGCAGAGGCTGCAGAGTTTTTAAACAGAAGAGCAGCACCTGTAAACGGGGCTGTGGGCAGGGGAAGGCTCCGCTCTGTGGAGCATCTCCTATCACACTCTGCACAGCAGGGCTCAGGGATGCTGGCTGAGGTGGGCTTGTTGTCTCTTCCTATGGTTTGCAGACAGCAGCAGGAGTCAGAGCTGGAGCCTGCAGAGGTGCACAGCTAGCATGGGAAGGATGGCTTGGAAACACAGTTCGGGAAGCTGAAAACATTCAAAGGACCTCATCAGCATTAACTGCTGTGGCTCCCCCATGTGTCATTGGAAGAGGCAACCTCTCTGCTGGCAGATACTGCTTGGATGGAGACAGGGTGCTGGAGTAAGGCGTACAGGATTGCCAAGGGCTGCCCTATAGCTTCTGGGTAGCAGGAGTTTCTCACATGCCCTGAAGTACCATGAACACATTTGTAAGGACAGCAAGTCCAGCACTCACCTGGGAGCAGGCAGGGGACCTCCTTCCAGTCACTTACCTTTCATTTTGATTTCTGTAAGATGAAAGTTTCTGCCTTGAACTGCGAAGAGGTACAGCCTTTCCCAAGGGGAACAGATTTAGACAGCAGATACATTGGAGATGGAATTGCTTACGTGGGATATGCTCACTACAGGCCCCCTGGGTAAGAGACTGCTCTCTTTAGGCTATATCCATTATCAGTGGCCATAGAGTCAGTTATAGGCAGTTATAAATCAGGGCACTCGCGGTCCTGCTGCCACAAGCCATCTTCTCATCTCTCATAGTCTTCCTCTCTGCCCTCACAGAACATGTGCTGCTGCCCCTACAGCTGCCCAGAAACCTTGGATTCAGGGCAAAGCTCTAGTTGATGCTTTGAATGGCTTAATGGGGAGCGATAGGCTCCTCCAAAGACTGTACAAAGAGCTGTGGGGGAACCAGATGCTGAATTTGGTGTCTAAGCCAGGTGCCTGAAGTTAAGCAGCATGAAGGCTTTTCTGTGTGCCTGTGCAATCCCCAATGCAATGATCCTGTAATATCAATGGCAATGAAAGGCAGCCCACCGTATTGCTCTGTCCTTTCTTCTCATGTGCAAGCAGCCCGATCCATCACACAGTGCTTCGACTCTTCCCCACCTGAATCGAATGCATATTCCTTGCTAGATACAGGGACAGGCCAGAGCTGGGAGTCATCAAGAGCACCAGTGAGATTTTATGTGTGCACACCCTCATGCACGTATGAACTGCATCAGCCTTCTGTGTGCTTGTAGAAAGTAGAATCATAGAGTCATTTAGATTAGGATAGACCTTTAAGATCATCGTGTCCAATCATTAACCTATCACTACCAACTCCACCACTAAACCATGTCCCTAAGCACCATGTCTACACACCTTTTCAATGCCTCCAGGGATGGTGACTCCAACACTTCCCTGGGCAGCCTGTTCCAGTGCCTGCCAACCCTTTCAGTGAAGAAATTTTTCCTAATATCCAATCTAAACCTCCCCTGGTGCAACTTGAGGCCATCTTTTCTTGTCCTATTGCTCGTTACTTGGGAGAAGAGACCGACCCCCACCTCGCTACAACCTCATTTCAGGTCGTTGTAGAGAGCAATGAGGTCTCCCCTCAGCCTCCTCTTCTCCAAGCCAAACAATCGCAGCTCCCTCAGCCGCTCCCCATCAGACTTCTGCTCCAGACCCTTCACCACCTTCGTTGCCCCTCTCTGGACTCGCTCCAGCACCTCAATGCCCTTCTTGTAGTGAGGGACCCTAAACTGCACACAGGATTTGAGGTGCGGCCTCACCAGTGCCCAGTACAGGGGGACAATCACTGCCCTGGTCCTGCTGGCCACGCTATTTCTGATACAAGCCAGGATGCTGTTGGCCTTCTTAGCAGTTGCATCCACATGACATGCAGTTTTCAGTCGGTGGCTGCTGGCCACCAGACAGAAAAGCAACTTCCCCAAATTCCAGTGATGAGTTTCCAAACAAACCATAGGTTCAAAGTCCTCTGGAAGGTTTTTCTGCACTTGCTAGTGGATTTTAAGTTAATTTTTATATCAGCTGCTTCCAAGTGGCTTCATGGTTGATCATTTCCTATGACCGTGCTGCTCTAAACACACTTGGGGGAGGGGAGACGTCAGCCCCAATTTGGAAAAGTGGCTTTGCCCCATATTTAAAAGGGTCCCTAGAGTGTCCCGGCCACCTC
>NW_009637588.1:2665-25871 GCF_000690535.1 Cariama cristata | reverse complement strand
ACCTGATCGCTCTCTACAATAACCTGAAAAGAGGTTGAAACAAGGTGGGAGTCGGCCTCTTCTACAAAGTAACAAGTGATAGGAGAGAGGAAATGGCCTCAAGTTGTGCCAGGGGAGGTTTAGGTTGGATATTAAGAACAATTTCTCCACCAAAAGGTTGTCAATCATTGGAACAGGCTGCCCAGTGAAGTGGTGGAGTCCCCATCCCTGGAGGTGTTTAAAAGCCATGTAGGTGTGATGCTTAGAACATGGTTTAGTGGTGGACTTTGTGGTTCTAGGTTAACGGTTGGACTGGATGATCTTAAAGATCTTTGCCAACCTGAATGATTCTATGATTTTATGATTCTATGATTCTATGAAGATGGCCAAAACCATGGCCCAAAGAAATGAAATTTTGAAATAATTAGCAGTACAAAAGGAAAGATTTCCTGGATCATCAGTTTCATACTTTTTTTGGAAGGAGGAAAGTAATTTGAATCTTTTTTCATTTCCATTTTCATTTGTCCAGTTGGGTCTTGAAAACCTCCAAGAACAGAAATTTCATAACATCTCTATGCAACTTGTTCCCAAGATTATTTTCCTCATAGTTAATTATTTCTCCTATATCTGTTGAAGCCCCTCCCCCCTAATTTCAATTTCTAGTTGTTGCTCATTTTTCTGCTGTGCACCTCAGTAACGTGCTTGGCTCTCTCTTCTTAGTAGCCACCTCTTAGGTACTGGAAGGCTGCTCCTCATTCCTCCCAATCCTTCTTTTTCCAGGCTGAACAAACGCAGCTGCCTCAGACTTTCTTTTTAGGGCAAGTGCTCCAGCCCGTAACGGCTTGGGAGTCTCCTGCTAAGCTCACTCCAGTTGATCAATGTTTTGTATGGGGGGGTGAGTGGGGATCTAAAATTAGACACAGTATTACAGAGGTGGTCTAACAAGTGTGGAGTAAAGGGGAATAATTGTTTTCCTCAATCTGCTGGCTACTCTCATGTTAATACAACCCAGAGTACTGTTAGCCAACTGTCTTTAGGACCCCCAGGTATTTTTCAGCAGAACTGATACCCAGTGAGGACTCCCAGGTTTGTACTCGTTCAAGCGTTAGTCCGTCCTAGGTGCAGGACTTTACATGTCTCCTTGCTGAATTTTGTAACAGCCTGTTGGCCTAATTCTACAGCCTCTCTAGATCCCTCTGAATGGCGCCCTGTCCTCAAATATATTGACTGCATCCTCCAAATTAGTGTTGTCAGATTGATAAGGATTTTGTCTCCTCCTCCAGGTCATTGATAAAGATACTAAGCAGGTTAAATCCCAGAATAGACCCCTGAGGAACACCACTTGTGGCTGGTCTCTGAACAATACAAATCCTTAACCACTACCCTTTGAGTGTGGAGTGTTGTCCAAACTACCATGGCTAGTACTGTGTATTTTAGCACTTTTGTGTATACAATCTAGGTATATGAAGGTGGGGTCTTTCCAAGATAATCAGGGCTGGTGGGAGTGATGTTAAGCTAATGTGCCTTTCTGTCAGATGAATAATGTTCAAATGCACGTGGACCCAAGCTAGTAAAGCCTTCAAGTGCTGCACAGCACTTTATGAACTTCCTAATTCAGATCTCTCCAAATTGCGTCTGAGGCATCTTTCAGTGTAGATACATCCTCAGAGACTCAGTAAATCAGCTCTGTTTTTACATACAGACACCTAGTTGGCTTATTCAGTCTCTCTTACTTTCAAGTTTTCACCAAGTTTAGTGTTAGTTTATTAACAGTTTTAAAATGGGTTTAAAAAAATCCTTTTTTAAAAAGAAGTTTCTGTTGCTGTATTCTGACTCTTTTACATCAGTAAGTATTTTCGTATGTAACTTAAAAATATTAACTGAACTTGTATCATTTAATATTAAATGGAATAATTCTTGTCTTCCATCTTTTCTTAATTTTATTGGTTTTGTTTTCTTTGTTCTCCCCTCTACTCCTGCTCTTCCCTGTTCTTTTTCTTCAAGCTTTTATTCTGCGTTACAATGATTGGCTTCTTTTTTAGTGGAGCACACTTGCTTTGGAGATGATTTAAAACAAACTTGAATACATTCCAGTGTCTTTTTTTATTGCCTTTAGATGGATTTCTTGAGTTAATCCTTTAGAATTAATTATTTTGAAAGAATTTTGAGACTCCTTAAAAACAACAGTAAAAATTACTGTGGCTCTTGTAATGTTTAGAAAAATCACAAACCTTAATTGGTTATTAGTGGCATTATAATTGATACTGTTAAGCAGCTCCTGGACCTTGAGCTCTGTCTTTAATTAGAGGCTGTAGTGTCTCCTTCCCTCTGAGATTTCTTTATGAAAGTATTTTGCTTAATGACACAGGATTCTCAGCTTTCAATTGTCTTCTGGATGAAACCTCCCAAATGACACTACCTGTTGTATCTGTCTTCCTCATTTTAACCAGAAGTCCCAAGCATGCTCTTTTTCATTGCTTAAGCATTTACTTCTTTTCACTTTCTAATACATATTTTTGTACTCCTTGTTTTACAATTAGTATTGTAATTTTTTCCTTGACACATGGTGAATTATGACTTACAAAGTATGGAAATTATAATTTGTCTCCTAAGCATGATTGTTTCCTGTTGATTTTGGAATACTCCTAATGTCAGACTTCTTACAGCTTTTTTCCATACTAAGTATGTTGGTCAAATCAAAGCACGTACTCCTGCTCTCTTGTCTTTCTCTCACAGTCTTGTTAAGTCCTGTCTTCATTTGAAACTTCTGGATATGAATATTTCATGGTATCTTCAAGCTCACTTGTTTTCCCTGGCTGTTCCTTCATCTCTTTGTTATTAACTTTTCTCAGTTTTTGATAATACTGTCACTTCCTCATGTTCAAAATTTGCCTCCAACTACTGACTCGTCTCTTGCTACCTTTCATTCTTGTGTTACCAGGATGGACTGTTAGACCCAGTGTCATAACTCATTCCTTTTCAACAATCTTTCCTATACCTTTCCTCTACCCTACTTTTCTCCTTCACCTTCATTAAAACTACTTGTAGCACCTCTTTGTTCATGCAACTTATTTTTTGTCATATTTATTGATTTGATGCTGTTGCAAACTCAATCTTTTAGCAATTTTGTCCTCTTTGGCCACATTTTCCCAGCTCTCTTCTTTTCTGGCTTGTTCTAAAATATTTCTATCATCCTATGTTACAATTTGTTTTTTACCATTGACTTATCTACTAGTAAGTATCTACAGTTTCTCATTTTTCCTCACTTATATTTGTAATACTTATGCTGTCTGAATTTGATTTGTTAGCAACATATGATAAGGTTTGTAATCTACCATTTTTTAGCAACATATGATAAGGTTTGTAATCTACCGGTTTTGGTTTTAAATGTTTTTTTTCCTTCCTTGGAATTTCTCTCTATTTTCAGAATATTTATGAGATAGTTTCCACACTCTTCATTAAAGCAAACCCCTACTCACTGGAAAGTCATCTCCTTCTACATACAGTTTGGCATGTTTAATGTAAGGCTTCTAGCAAGAAGAATTTAGATTATTTTATACACATCCAGTGTGATGGAATATTAATTTTGGGAAGGGAAAAATAGAGTTCTGTGCCAGAATGATAAACTAAAGAAGAGATGCTGATAGTGGGAGAATGATATTGTGTGACATACAAAGACAGGGAACTTTCACATGTAAGACAATTGAAGCAAAAAGAAATTTTCAAATGAAGGAGACAAAAGGAGGAGGAAGACAAGCTGAAACCTAAGAAATCCTGTAGGAAGATAATTGATAATTAGAGATGAATAGCGGGAGCAGGCTTTTACAAAATTTTTAGGTCAGGAGGAGTAAGAACCTGAGGGAAACCTATATTATTTGTGGTATCTTAAAGTAATTTAGAATATATTGCATGGCATATTACTTTTGTTTGTGATTAGATAATATCTGAAGACAGAGAACATTCCTTTGCTGGTACTTAAAATTCTAGACTATCCAATATTTCTTTGATGAATATTGAATTATTTAATCCTGAAACAGATGCTCTCCACAAAGTATTCTATTCTAAGCATTTTAAATAAATAATATTGTTCTTTTCCCATTTTGTCTTGATTAAAAATATATGTAATGTTTTCAATTAAATGAATGCTGTACATTGCTTTTATACTGTCTTTAGCAGAGGCATGCATATGTAAATTTTTGAGGGCCATCAGTCAGATAGGGGGCCAGGCTTTTGATCATCCAGGGGCATGCTTCATGATGTCCAAAAGACCTGAACAGGTCAGAGTCCAGTATCTGTTAAATTCAGTGAAAGTTATGTACCTAACTGCTTTTACTACATGAGGAAGTACTGGTGGACACTTATCTACCTCGTGATGTGACAGAGAAAAACGCTACAACTGTTTGACAATATATTTTTGTTTCTTTTATTCTAAACTTTTAGTTAACTGATGTTCAGGGCAGCAGGGAGCTTTTCTCTTTGGGGTATGTGCTTTGGTGCCATGTGTTTATTGGCATATGCTTATAAATTACTGTGCTGGTTTTGGTTGGGGTAGAGTTGTAGAGTTCATTTTCTTCATAGTAGCTGGTATGGGGCTATGTTTTGGATTTGTGCTGAAAACAGTGTTGATAACACGGGGATGGTTTAGTTATTGCTGAGCAGGGCTTGCACAGAGTCAAGGCCTTTTCTGCCTCTCACCCCACCCCACCAGCGAGGAGACTGGGGGTACACAAGGAGCTGGGAGGGGACACAGCCAGAACAGCTGAGCCCAACTGACCAAAGGGATATTCCATACCACATGATGTCATGGTCAGCTTGTAAAGCAGGGGGAAGAAGAAGGGGGGGATGTTCAGAGTGATGGCGTTTGCCTTCCCAAGTAACTGTTAAACGTGATGGAGCCCGGCTTTCCTGAAGATGGCTGAACACCCGCCTGCGATGGGAAGTGGGGAATGAATTCCTTGGTTTGCTTTGCTTGTGCATGTGGCTTTTGCTTTACCTATTAATTGTCTTTGTCTCAACCCATGGGTTTTCTCATTTTTACTCTTCTGATTCTCTCCTCCATCCCACTGGGGGGCAGTGAGTGAGCAGCTGGGTGGGGCTGAGTTGCCAGCTGGAGTTAAACCACGACATTTGTAATATGCTTTTGAAAGCCTGGATGAATAATAAGATTATTCTCTTTCTATTTTCTCTTCCTAGTAATCCAGACATTACACAAACTAGAAATAATTTAAAATTACTCTAGCTGTAGTGGGCATCCTCCATTTTAATCAGCTTTTCTAAGACCAAGGGAGAGAAAGTGAGCTCTAGTTAACATCATATCGTTTAACAAGAGTTGACTGCTGAAGAAGGTGGGGGAACAGATTGCAGGGTTTTCAGAGTTGCAATTTTCCTCTGGCTACACTTGAAATTTGCGCCCAAATCCACAGAACAATTCAGGTTTTTTCTGTTCGTTTTTTCATGTAGTTGAAAATCATAAAATGATAACAAATAGCACAGAGAAGGATACTCTGGAAATATATTTCATAGGAGACTGGGAAAAAGATGAAGCGTTACTGAAATAGAAAGTAGTTAAAAAGAAGGGCTGCATGCCCATGCTGGTGTGATTTTGTGTAAGAGTAAACAGTAGATTAATGCTAAATGAATGGAAGAAATGTGGAAGGTGAGAGAGAGGTTGAAGTTTCTGGAAGGAAGAAAAGGCAGTAATTTTGAATTGGGACCTAAGAACCTGAAAGGCAACGGGATGATTTGGACATGATAATGTAAATATACATTTATAAGTGTTGTGACAGTGAACAGTACTATCCTGGACTTGTCAAACTAAGAGTCTGGAAGTCATAGGGATACAGTTCATCCTAGCTTCAGTACTGAAATCCTCTTACATGGCTGTAGAATAAGTGAAATTGAGATAGTGGTGTGCATGTGTTATATAATTTAGGTATAGATAGGCAAACTTGTGCAAGCAGATATTTTTAGGAGAAAGCATTGTTTCATATTTTGGAATACATTGCGTGGCACATGAATATTCCATATAGCACTTAGTTGGCTAAAAATGGACATGTACTTATAAATACCTGCACAGCATTTATGAAATAAATTGTGTAAGACTTTAACACTTAGGATTGGTAAACACTTTAATTTTTGTAAAGCACAAAACCACTAGTGAATTGGTAAAATGCGTATGACCACATTTTAACCTGTCAAGTCAAAGTAATATAAAATAGATTTATATAACTTAATTTTTCTCAGAAGCTATCATTGTATTGCCATTTACACAATATTCTGACTAACTAGAGAAAAATGCATTTTTAAATAGGTACCTAAGTAATATATATTTACCTATCCCGCTTTAAAGTAAATGTTAAAGTAAGATTAAATTAATCTAAGAGAGTATAATTGATAGTAAGAATTTGATTTAATTTGATCCTTTTATTACCTGATATGTAAAGAAAGATAGCTGATTACCTGTAGTTTAATGATAGTACTTGCTTTACTGTAGTGAGACTAACTTTAAATGGTTGGGGTTTTTTTTGCGTAATTATTGGACAATTTGCACTTAATTTAAAAGTGATAATTCTAACTCTGTAGCCCTTTTATCTTCCATTTAGAAGATATAGGAACAGATGTTTTTCATTGTGTGGTTCTGTGTCCTACAAAATCTTTCCACCATTATGTCAAAACATTGTCTTTTAGCTGTCTGTAGTAGTCTTCAGACAGTAACTCAATTTCTTTGGTGCTATGAAGTATTTAGTATGTTTTTAAGTTGAGCTGAAAGTCATGCTAGAGACAGAAACAAAAAGGCATTATAAATGTTAACAGCACAGAGTACAATTTAATACAAAAAAATAAGAATTTCTGACAAGATTCTGCCCTCAAATGTTATTCCTAACAGCCATCTGAAGGAATCTGACTTGTGCTCACATGCTAAATGACAAAACTGTAAACCCTTTGACCTGTAAAGTGTAGTATAAGAGTGCTAAAATGCTTTCTTTACAGAATCTAGGTCTGGGCTGGAAGAAATGTGTATAGATGAAGACTATCATCACTGCTTTTTCAAAATTAGTATTAGATATTTCTCTTCGGGGTTTATATGTCTTTGACCAGTGCAAAGCCCATGTTTACTCTGCTTTTAAAAGGAACATGTTCCTTCTTCTCTGTTGAGGTTCTGAAGCACAGCTAAGTAACGATCAGGAAAGCTTTGAGATTTGTTTTTGTTTCCTAATTATTCAGTTAGCTTGAAAAGCAGCATTCATTTTCTACTCAGTTTTGTGTTGTCCGTGCTGTTGCACACCTCAGTTCAGGCATTCCTCATTCTGTTTTCTGTCTTGCAGAGATAATCTTCCCATTTATTTATCTATCCTTCAAGGTCTAGTGATCCAGATAGTGTAATTGCTAAGCTTAAAAATATGAACAACGTAATTCTTTCACTGTTACGATGTCACTAGAAACCATATTTAGTGAGTTTAGTTCTTAAAAAAAGAACATAAATAACTTCATTTTTGCATCTTGATTTCTTCTTGTCTTTTGTCTTCTATTGATAGAAGAGACCTTTATTGCCCTCCTGGCCCTTGTTCTGGCACCTAGCTCTCAGGTCATCTTAAGTGCTGGAGAGTGAATTAAGTGCATGCTTCCATAGGAGTCCAATTCTTATTTGCTTTTCCATCTGCAGCAATACTCTGAACTGAAGCAATCACCTATGAATATCTTGTTATTAACATGGGACTCTTCATATTTGCTTCCTTATCTGTGTGAACCTGCAGGCTGTCTATCTGGCTAGCAACAATACTGTCTGATCAAATCCACACTGTGCAAGTACTGACAGGCAGTTTCAGCGTGATACATTACGCCAAATGTCATGGAGGGATCCTATCCTTGCTAAGAGTGTAAAGCTGTATGACATACGGAGGCAAAGAATAAAGTTGGTTTGGACTGTCAAAAGGAATCGACCTGTATATTTCATGATGATTGCTTGAAAAGTAGTTTTGTCTCATGTGTGGATGTTTTGAAGCAGAAAGCAGTATCTAGGACAGGAGCTATAGCCTTCCTTGACCTTAATTTAGCACAGAGCTATAGAAGATCATCTGCTGTATGTACAGCTGTCCTCAGCACTTCTCTTTTCACCTGAGCTCTAGCCGGGACACACAATGAGAACAGTTGTGTATTCACAGCAGTGCTTAGAACTCCGTAATCTGTAGATTTTTGTAGTCTCTTTGATGGATAATTCTTGGAAGAAAGAATATGGTTATTTACCATGGCTGTTACATTCTTCTTACAAGTTATTTCAGTATGGAATTATTTCTCCATATACTTTCCTTACTTTCCTTTGTCTATTTTAGTAGAGAATTCCTACTAATGGAAATACTGTTCAGCGATTAAGGTATTATGTGACTGTATACTTTGAATGGGTGGGAGAGAATCAGTGTATTCAACTTGTGGGGAAAATCCCAAATTTCCATATTAGGGGGGTATATTTTGTAGAAATATGAATGTAAATGGTCTTGGATCAAGAAGCTACACTTATTAGGATATTCAATATCTTGTTCTTTTGACCATTTATTCTAAATTACTCTCCATACCTGAATACATATAGCATGTAGCTTTGTGATTCCCAAAAGCATTATGGCTATTTGGAGCACAGCGTGAAATTATCATCAATATGAATAACAAACAATAGCTACGTAAGGGTAAGGCAGATGGAGTTGTTTTCCAGTCTTCTAAACTGTAATGTTAAAAAGAACATCAACTATTTTAGGATCAGGAATAGGCCATCTGCCCAAATTGCCTGCCCTTTCAGCTTTATCTTACTACCATATTATTGTTATTATTTTCATCTGAATGTCATTACATTTTTATGCTTTGTTTCCTTGAAAGATACTTCATCTCATTAGCTGATTAGTTTTACACCAGGGTTTTCTTCAAGAATTCCAGGTCTTTCTTTAATATTTATATTTTGCTATTCAAATATTTTGCCTCCAAATATGATGTTTGCTTGATAATTTTTTCATTAAGTCAGACATCTGTCCTTACTGGCAGTGTTGGAAATGATGTGACAGTCTGGCAACAATAGTAGCAGGAAATAAGCAAAGGACCCACAGAGATCATGGAAGGGAGAGGACAGAGCATTTGCATCAAGGCAAAGAAAAGGACTTTGGGAAAAAAAAGTCTAAAAATAATTGAAGCTGAGAGACAAAAAAAAAAAAAAAGCAAGTGAGCGAGATTTGTAAAAAGCATTTTTTAGCTGCCAGAGGAATTTCATTTGTAGTTTTCAGCTACGTCTGAGGGGAGGAATGACTTAATAAAAGATTCAGTTGCTTTGAAGACTGTTGATTTATAGTCTTGAATGTCTTTGTGGGATGAGCATTATATTTGAATGTCTTTGTGGGAAGAGCTTTAGAAAGACTGAAATATTTTCCAATGGAACATTTTAAAATCTGAAATTGTTATTTCAGTGAATATCAAATGTTCTACAAGAATGTCAACATTTCATATCAGCATTTCATTTCAGGTTTTTTTGTTAATTCATGTTGGATAGATACTTGTATTTGTTCTGTCACAGTAATTTCGCAAATGAAAATGGAAGGGGTTTTTTTCCTAAATGTCTAAAGAAGTCATATAAAACAATTTTAATGTTCCAAGAACACTGGAACTTTCTGCCTTTCCCCCTGTCCCTTTTTTTCTAAACAGGAATGAGCTTCATTAACTGTTAAATAACTTTTTAGATAGAAATCATTCCTATCAAATAGTGAATTTTCTTTGGAATATAATGGAATTTCTTTTTGTAGGTGATTGTTCTTTCATAGTTATGTTCCTAAACATAAGCATCTTCTTTTTTTATGCCCTGGGATACCAGATATACATACAGGGTTGACAAGACCTATGAGAGATAGGAGGACATGTGTCCTTTGAAGCAACAACTGAAAGTCAGGAGGGATGCACCCAAAAGCTTTCAAAATGAAACTGGATATTTGTGTCTTGTGATAGTTTTATGTCATTAGTTGTCACAGTTTACAGGTTATTTAAATGGTCAGCCAAATAATAAATAGTATAACTATCTGTAAAGTGCATAAGCTTTTCATAGGTGAATATACTTCCTTTTTTATGAAAAAAAAATTGATATTATTTTCTTGGCATTAAATGTAAACATTAATTTTTGTAGTTGTAATTCCTAGAAATAGAAATTACACACATTTTTGTTTCATTCATGTTTAGTAGCTCTGACAATTGATCATAATTTCTTAAGCAGCCAAAGACAAAAGTGATTTGTCCATTATTTGAAAAAAATAGTCCAGATTTATGATCATTTGCAGTCTTCTTTTACAGTTGGCTTTGAAGATCAATCTACTTCATTTTTTAAAATTGAAAATGGGAAGGCACTTCAATATGACTGCAGTTTTATATCTCTCTGAGAATACCGTAGTCAAGTAGTCAGATGTACACTAATTTTATTTAAAGTTTTTCTTGAGTGTTCAAAATAACAAGTCTTTTAAACATGTTGTTCAGTCAGCTTAACCTTATATCTCTTTTTGAAAACCCTAGCTATAGAAATGGAACACCACTTAATGTAACCAGAACAATAACATAACCATAGTCAGTCATGTACCATAGGGTCAGTTTTCATTACTCATTACTAGTTCTACTGTGTTCTTATGCTATTTACAAGTGATGCTTGTACATTTTGTCTCACAACACTGAAATGCAGCTAACCATGGACAGAATTTAGTCTGATACATTATATTATTTTCATACTCTCCTATAATACAAAGAATGAAGAAGACTCCACTCCTTCAGAATTTTTATTGAACCTGAAGTGAATAGCTCAGTTCTCAGTTTCAAAGCACAGTTCTCACTAGACAGGTTATGGTTGAGTATTTTAACATTCCAGTCATGCAAATCTTGCCGAGTTTCAGTAATAACTCAAATTGAATTTATCCATCTAAATGAGTAATTGCAATTCTCTTGTTTAATATCCAACTTCTAGAGTTCTCATATGAGTAAATGAAGTTTGGTTGGGTTTTTTTTTTTTTAATCTTCACAAACTTTGGCATCTAGGTTAATTTTTTTTCTCAGTGTCTTGATTTTATGTTTACTGAATGTTTAGATAATCTTTCACTTGTTTTGATAATCTTTCTCTTTTTTCTATTGTAGCTTAGCATTTTCCCTGAGTACCTATTTAGCCTTTTCCTGAGAAGATTGGTTCCAATTACTTCCAATGGTACCAAACTGGAAGCTATTCAAATTTCACATTTGGTATGTCAACAAACTGACCTACGAAAGCAGTTGGTTTGGAAAGTCAGCCAATATTCCATGCTTTGCTGGGAGGGTGGACTAGATGATCTCCAGAGGTCCCTTCCAACCTTGACCATTCTGTGATTCTGTGATTCTGTGATATTCAGTAGGCAACACCAGTAATATTTTACTCTGGATATGTTTCTAGTCATCTTGTTTCTTACCTCTACAAAAGTTGCGATTATTAGTCTGTTTCCCTGCACATTTTCTCATCTTTAGCATGAGGTGGATTGTTAGTCTTGGTTTGTCTCTAGCAGTTTGTATTCAATGGCTATCTTCTCTGTTCCATTTCACTATATCCTTCAAAATGTCTTCTGTAGCTTTCATACCGAACTTTTCATACTTACTGTACACTATCTGCTATGTAAAGTTTTTTGTCTTTTCACTGTCACATTTCCACTCTTGGTTTTACTCCATTTAGTTCATTATTAAGAATTGTTTTCCTCCATAAGTCTGACAGAGTGATACTTTTCAATTTTTTCTCTCTAAAACCTCAATTCTTCTTTTAGCCTTATGCCTTGTGTGGAAAAAACAACCTTCCTGTAAAAGAAGAGGATATTTTAAAGTATGCTATACCACTATTAGGAAGTTCTTCCTATATTTTTTAATAGATTCTACTTTGTTGAAAAAGTTGTTAGGTTTTTTTGGCATATGTCTGTGAAGTGATTTAAGTTAAATATACTCAAAGCTATTAAAGCTAAAAGGTGGATTTGTTACTTCCTAAGGACCCTCAGGTTCATAGAGTACTATATCTGTAGAAGGAACAGCTATCCATTTTTACACACAGCTACACAAGAATCCCACTGCTCACCTGTAGCTTCTGTAGGGATTTTTACATGAATAATGTCTTTGGTTATGGACAACTAATGAATCTTTTTAGAGATTTGTTAGGTTAATATCATGGAGAGGTTTCTCTGTAGATATTAAAGATGTTATGTTTACATGGATAGTAGATGATTCATAGTGCTGCCATTGAAAGTATTGCCATGTGCTCTACAAGATACTACTTTTGTATAGTCGATAAAATAATGCAATACAGAAGTAATGAAATAAAAGTCTGCAGATAGACTAAAATGTTGCTAATAGAACAAAGTACTTCACGCACACACAAAAGTGTATATAATAAAAGGATCAAACAACCATTCTTTAATCAACCTATATGTTGAAATCTAATTTAAGTGAGTTTAAACGGTCTCACCTCCAACACACTTTTTGCCTTTAACATGTTCTTACAGTAAATAGAATTTGATCAAAAAATAGCACTAAACTTATGTTTCTGTTAGAAACATGTAAAATTTCAATTTAAAGATATTTAAAGCCTCAGCAGAATGCTGAGGAATTGTAATTCTGTTGACATATAAGTTCATGAATAAATGGATGTTGTTATTAACTTGAATGTGCTAGTAAGTATGTATTTTTAAACTTTTAATCTAAAGCTGCAAGCATTTCTTTCTGCACATCCTTTGGTAAGAGTGAGAACTTTTTGAAGGGATATCTCTGTTTTCATTATTGCAGTTGTATACTTTCTTTGTACCCCATCAGTTAAACACCCTACCAAGTCACAAATGTTTTATTCTATGAGTCACTAAAAATTCTGTGATCTCATAACCTGTAGAGACACTGTTGACCCTGTTCTTTGGACATCTTCCTAGTATTTCTTAAAGTTTCACTTTTGAGTGACAGCAGTGAAGGCACATTTGCACAAATAAAGAATGTCACTGAATGATGGTTAGTTACAGAAGATGCATCTTGTTGGTATGCTGAAAACCAAAGCTTTCTTTCAGAAAGAATATTCAGCATATTCGGAGATACTTTCAGAGAAGGGAAGGTACAAAGTTGTAAAATGTCTTAAGTTCATGTGAGAGGAGGATTACAATGCTACTTTATATTTCTCTTTCTTGGGATACAAAGGAAATAATTCACATCTTAACAATTAGCAACAGGATAATTCATTTCTTCTTAAAATGTGTTGTGTTTTCATTTGATATCATTATAAAGTATAGAACGATTCAAACATTTGTGAGGTATATCTAGTTACATTTCAGCTCTCAAAGGTTTAGTATGAGAATTCTTCTATATAAAAATGCCTTTTATCTGTCAACATAAACTTTTAATGAGATATTTAAATAAAGTAAATAAAGCCTGTACTTAATTTTGTGAGGGGAAAATGTCATCTTATCACTGCTTTCCATTAGACTTGTATTTGTGTGCTGTTTTATAACATTCTGCAGAGGTGTTTTTGCCCGCAAAAAAAATCAGATTCTCCTTTCTAAGGTCTAAGTGTTGCAAGTTCTAAATGTAGCTTGATTCCAAAGGTAAATGTACAAGATATACCTACAAGTTCTTGCTGACAAGTACAATGTCTGCTTGGTGATGGGTCCCACTGGAGCCACCATTTCTCCAGGAGCACCATTTCTTGTGGTGCTGTAGTCTGTCATGCCTGAGCAGCATTTCTCTGGTCACTTCCAGTGTGCCTTTATGTGCAATACCCATTCATCAGGTTTGTCACCTTCCTTCTTCAGTGAAACGTATCAACTCTATGAATATCCTAAGCTTTGGTAGCTTAAAATTAGTATCAAGTTGTTCTTTCTGCTTATAACAACTTTGAAAATTACCTTCACATAATTTAAAAATCCTGGGATTTAACTAGAAAAAGGACACCTTTAACATGAACGCAAGTTATTCATTAGTAATAGGTAAAATGGAATAATTTTTCCGTGTTATCGGTGTTTATAGACCAATAATAATTTGAAAGTATGCAGCAAACTGTAAATAAGTGGAAAAGTTAATGTCTAAATACAAGAAGTAGCTCTTCTTTTTCTACCTGCAAAAATTCTATCAGCAATTCCACAGGAATGTTTACTTCAACTAAGTCTAGAAAGATAAAATATGTATTATTAAAGAGTTTAAAAAATGTTAGAGTCTCCTAAAGATTTACAAGAAATGTTTGTTACTCCTATTTTTACTTTGCAATTCACTTCCTTAAGCACAGTATTCAGGGATAATTATTTTTTTTCTTCATTCTTCCTATTTGTTTTTATATATGTGAACCAAAATAACGTAAAAATGTTGCTGTTGCTTTCCTTGTCAGGAGATACCTTGTCTTTTCATCAGGTATCTTAGTGGTCAGATGTCTTTTCTCTGCTGGGCTTAGGAGTAGTCACTTTTCCATCCTAACAGAACTGGGTTTAGTTTGTGATCAACATTCTGATCAGCAGCTTCTTTTGCACATTTGCTGCTCACAGGCCCAGTCCTATTCCCATGGGAACTTTAGCTTCAAAGTTCTCTTTTCATTTTGTTTCATTTCATTTCTACTAGTAATGTTTCTGTTAGTCATTTATTGCTTGTTACATTGTGAAAGCTGAGGATGCTCATAAACTAGTCAGTTGGTATTGCTGAACGGCAGTGTGCAGGTCCAGGAAGAAAACCTTAATATCATTTAAACTGTTCAAGCTATCTGAGTTCCGTGTATGGCCAGTCTAACATTTAGACATTACTCATAACTGAATTACCCTTTTAAGTGAAGACAAAGTATTGGATTTGTATTATCTGAGTCTAAACATTGCATTTAGTTGTCAGACTTCTGGGAAAATACCAAAGCAGCTCAAAACTTGCTGTTATCAGTAGCTAACAATCTATTTCCCTATGATTGTTATGTCTCCTTCCCACCCTCCTTCTCTCTTCTTCCTCCTACAATAAGCAACATGTAAAATATGGTTGTTATTATGAGTAAGTACTTTATAAAAATATTTATGGTGTGGTTTTTATTGCAGTTATACAGCCTAAACCTGGCAAAAATATCCTATGTGCTCGGATTGGTATTTTAACAGGAGAATATGTAAGGAGATGTTTTATCAGACATTAGAATGAGTTTGTTTATTGTCAGACAAGAGCTCCCAGAATGTATTTTTTTTAGAAACAAACAAGCCAAAAAACGGTTTTGATTTTAATCAAAAATGTATTTTCCTTATTAAAAAAATTCACATACTCACTGTGTCTACTCTACCAGAATTTGTCCATTTCATTACACCGTGTCTCAATCCTAGTATATCTGTTCACTGCAAAATCTCGTGGCTAGTGTGTGTAATACAGCACAGGAGGAGGTATTGCTCAGTTCCACTACTTTTATATAATAATTAAAAAAAAAAT
The DNA here is from genome assembly GCF_000690535.1 of Cariama cristata. Taxonomy (NCBI): domain Eukaryota; kingdom Metazoa; phylum Chordata; class Aves; order Cariamiformes; family Cariamidae; genus Cariama; species Cariama cristata. The sequence continues at coordinate 10,463 of NW_009637588.1, read as the reverse complement.
ACAGAAAATGTTCTTGGCTACTTGCACTGTATTCCAGACTTACAAGTCCCATGAAAGTTCTAGAAAATGAAGTTAATTGTATTTGGTTGGTAGAATACCCTTTGAAGCCAGTTAGTTAAAATTATTCTCTTATGCTGAGTCAGTACATATTCCCATTTGTCAGCAGCAGGAAAGTCTGGCGTCTAGTTCCTAAAAGAAATACGTCTTCTTGTTGCCTTTTTATTCAGCACAAATGCAGTCATGTGCTTTTTATTTCAGAAATTAAGTGATATACTGGCATATTTATGGCATATTGGTTGGTACACCTATTACAGTTGCTTTTACTTCCATTGCTGTGCTTTTTTCTTTGCCCATGTCCCAAAGAGTGATTAGAGGAGGATAAAGCTCATTGAGTGAAAAGGATTGTTTCTTCAGGTAATTCTTTAGATAGCTGTGTCCAGCGTCATAGTTCATTTCTCGTGAGATGCAGCTGTAGAGATACATCACAGAGATGATTCCCAAAAGAGCACCAAGGCAGGCAAGGAATCCTATTATGTTGTTCTTTTCATAGCCTTTCACTGCCAAGTCCAGTCCTTTTGTGGTTACGTTGACACATTGTTTCTTATTCTGTGAATAGATAGTGGGAATATCTATACAAATTTTGTATTCAGTCGATGGAGTTAGATGTGTAAGGTTGTATACCTTTATATCAGATGGTATTCGAGCGCTCTGTGCAGCCTGAGAGTTTTCAGCTTTCAGAAAGGCTGTCCATCTAACACTGGACTTCAGAATTTTAGAACTTGCTTTCCATGAAACTAAAACAGAATTAGATTTAATGTCTTTTATTTTAATATTCAAAGATCCATTGCTGTCCTGAGGGAAAGAGCCGTCCACTTTAATCATGACTGACTTTAGGTCTGCCCCAACTAAATTCGTTGCTATGCATGTGTATAAGCCACTTTCTTTTTGTGTTACGTCACTTATGTCTAATGTTCCTTCGGAATGAATGTAGTATTTATTAGAAACAGTATTAGGCAAAAGTTTGTGTCCTGATGGTGTTATCCAGTAGATTTCAGGTTCTGGTTCTGCTGTTGCTCTGCAGTGTAAGGAAATGTGACTGCCAGTTTTTAAATCCAGAGTAGATGGAAAACTTTCAGGAGCTATCAGGGGGAGACAGATTTCCATCATCTCCCGAAAGTGTATCTGTCTCACATTCTGACCTTGGAATTCAGGAGGGTCTACACAAAACAGGGACTCCGGCTCCATGAAGCGAATGTTTGTTTTATTCATGTTAATCCAGCGGATGACACAGTCACATCTAATGGGATTGCTGTGTATACTAACTTCTTTGAGGTTAGGCAAGGATTCTATTGTACTGCGGTACAGGGCACTCAGGGCGTTGCTGTTGAGCATGAGCGATTCCAGCTTGGGAAGTCTGTAGAATGCGTTTGGATGAATGTATGATAATCTGGGGTTATTGGTAGCTTCTATTTTTCTTAAATCTGGCAAATTATCAACAGCAAGACTGTCTATAGAAATCAGTTCAGGCATGTTATTAATTCCTAACTCTTTTAGGTGCAGCATATTGCTAAAATCTCCTCGTCGTATTCTGTTAATGGGATTCTTATTTAGATCCAGAAATTTAAGATTTGTAGCCTTTTGAAGAGCAATGTGGGGCACTCTGACAAATCTGTTGTCATAAAAGGAGATGCTTTCTAAATTGTCAAGGCCAACCAAAGCATCATCCGGTATTTCAGTGAGATTTATGCCTGCTAAAACTAGGCTGCGCAGATTGATAAGAGGCTTAAAGTTCATATCTTCGATTCTGATTATTGGGTTTTCTCCAATCATGAGAATTTCAAGATTAGGAGTAGCTTCAAACCACTTCCTGTTGATCATTTGCAGACCATTTGAATTGAGATGAAGTCTGAGAAGATTATTGAGGCCTATGAAAGCTCCAGGTGCAATCACAGAAAGCAGATTATGATTAATGTAAAGCTCTTGTAAATTGTGGAGTCCAGAGAGACATTCTTCAGGGAGTTCAGTAAGTTTATTTTCTTCAAGGTACATTGAAAGCAACTGTGGTATCTTTCTAAGATTAATACTGGTCACCGAGGATAAATTGTTCTGAGATAAATCTAGACCGGTTAAATTCACTGGGAAGTCTACTGTATGTTCAATTTTTGCAATATTATTAGTCTGTAGAAGTAGAACTTGTGTGTCGGCAGGCAGTCTGGCTGGAAGATGAAAAAGGCCTAAATCATTACAGTCCACTGTTGGAGCCTCCATATACACAGACCTGGGGGTGAACCATGGTCTGATCTCACATATACATGACTCTGGGCAATCTGCTTTTTTTTCTACAGCTTGTACTAGTGCACTGATAACTAGGCCAAGTAGAAAATTAATTTTGAGTTGTGTGTCCTTCATTTTAGCTCAAATGTTCATAAAAGTAACAAACCCTTTTAGTATTCCACAATTATGGTTTTGGATTTCAGTATGACCTGGTCAATTGATAAAATACATGCTTGCATTTGTCAAATGATGATCGCGAAGGACTTTCTTCCTGAGGATAAGTGATAAATTTGTAACCAACTTGTCCAGTAGTAAGAGGCATTTTGTGGAAATGAAGGTCACTCTGTCCTTGATGACATAAAATTGATAAGCTTTGTGAAGATGAAGTATGTATAGATGGTCATAGGAGATTAAGCAATTCATTTATTTAGTAGTATTAACTTCAAATCCCATGATTGATTAGTGTTTGCAGGAATGACAGGATGACCTAAAATATAAGAAGAGGAAATAATTAGTATAAGAAACTATAAAGTTATAAATTAATTTAGCCATCTTTTGCTCTCTAATGTTAATTATTGCAAGAAAGGAAAGAAAATGACTGTGGTGCCTAGAGTATTGTAGTGGTATCCAGATAGCACAAATGAAGTTAATATAGTAATATATCTTTAGACTTGTAGCTTGTCATACATCCAGTGGAGCATTGCTCTACAGAAAGATGAAGATCCACAAAGTATAAAGCAATATATGTCAGTGAGATTTTTCTACATATTTTCTGCTTTTTTAAAATATTTTCTTTTTTATTTCGGTTATCACTAGACGCAGACTGAGTTCTACTGGCTTTGAAAATGTAAACACTGTTCAAAATCCTACAGAGCATGAATATTTAACTTTTGAACATGAAGTTTATAAATATAAAGAACTTAATTTATGTGAAATCAAAGGAAAATGGAATGGTTGGATTAATACACATTCCTAATGAAGATATTCTTAGGCAAGCCTGTGAGATATTTATACAGAAATATACAAAATTGATAATCCACAGGTTTTATAATTTTCTAATTCTTTCTGTAGCTGCTATTTAGGAAGAAAACTTTTTTCTTTAAAGCAATAATTAGAAAGAAATATGTACCTCATAATAAATAGCTTGTCATCTTGGCAAATTCAGGCTAATTACTAGCTTGCTTATTTTGGCTTCACTAACTTAAATTGCAAGGAATAATAATAACACAAAAGTGTCTTTAGAGTGATAAAAAGGAAAAAAATCTGCACCAGCAATTGCTTCTTTGGTCTGTAGCTCTGCAAGAATCTCAAATTTGCTATGAAGTTGCAGGTTGTCTTCATGTCCCAAATTCTAGTAAAGACTGAAACCTTAGCATCTTGACGCATCATATGTGTCCTCTCCAGATTTTTGGCATGTACTCACTTTTTGTGGAGAAAAAAGAAATCCTACTTTAAGTGTACATTTCATTCCAAACCATATAATTCAAAAGCCTCTGTTTTCATACATGAAGTAGTACGCATTAACTGCTTCATTTACTTCAGAATGTAGACTTCACACTAACTTTAACCAGACTTTGTCTGAGAAGACTGTCATATGATACACATTTATGCCCTTTCTCCCCTTGCCTCTAGTGTTAAAAGTTCACAGTGACATTATTTACACACTGTGAAGTAAGATCAATGCTTCATTGACATTGATAAATAACTTTTGAGGTGTTGCTGGTATAGGTAGGCAGAATTGCAAAAGTCGGGAATTGAGGGTTTGGATTTTACCTTTCCTTTCCAGGCCCAGGAGGACTGGGCATATTGACTACATAGGCATTCTGTATCGGCTCAGAGGAAAGGTGTTGGACCATGTTGAGTGACATGAGCACTGAGCCAGTTTGAGGTACATTTGGCAAGTCTTTGAGGCTGCTGTTTGTGTTATGTTCATTTAAGGACATTTAAGATTTCATTTTAACATGTAAGTGTATTAATAAAGCAAACAGACAATGTGTGAGATAAACATACAGAAAACATTCTGCTGTTTTGAGGATTAATAATATGTTTTTATGCAAATGGCCCAGTTTATACTGAAATGCAAAGACATAGTGACTGAAAGAGTAAAAATGTGATCTGTGCCTTGTTCTGGGAAAGGAGATGAGCTTAGGCTTGCAGAAAAATAATGATTTGCACTGGACAGTTAATGCCTATAACTTGTTTTTGATTTTGCCATCAGGAGGCAAGGTGATGCACCTATATGGAGTATTAGCCCGTTTACTAAAGATCTTGGTAGAAATGATTCTATGTCAAATACACAGATGTAATTTACTATGTAGGGAGAAAAAAGGAGGGCCATGGTGTGTGTGGGAGATTTTTTCAGTTGTGTTCTCAATGCATTTTCTAAAGCACATGTCCCAATGACTGCTGGAATTTTATTTGCATTGTATATTAAAAATGTATCTGTGAGCATAGCAAATACAAAATGTAAGCTTCTACTAAATGAAAGGTCATTGGAAATCTTACCTGAATAGTAAATTAATTGAGATTTTAACAGACTGCTCCTGCAGATATCTAATCTCAGCATTTTGATCCCACTATGATGCTCAGGGACTTCTGCTCAGTAGAGGTACTGGGAAAGTATTCTGGGGAAGCATAACTCCACTGCTCATCTGGTTTTCTGCTCCTCCCTGGGCATTTGCTCTTGGCCACCGTGACAGATAGGATGTGGACCAAGATGGATTTTCGTGTGTGTTCCAGGTACCTGAGAGGCTGTAGCAGTTAAAGCACATAACTGCTACATTTTTGTGTACATAGAGGCAGCATCCTCCTGGATTTGAGTTTATACTCCTCCTGAGTTTATACTTCAGCTTCTGTGGGATTCTCAAGCCAAAAACAAGGGCACCAGTGGACATTTTCATGTCATATGTATTAGAGTGGGCTTTCTGCAGATAGCAGCAAAAAAGTAGAGGTGAGAGATCCAGGTTGAAATTCTTCTTCTTTATGATTTAATCTGATGTCTTTTCTCTTTCTGGTGAATGCTCCAGCTAATAAGCCACGAGCTCAAGCTCATATGGTGTTCTAACATAAATCTTTCTTATTCCTCCAGTCAAAGTGCTTCTGCCTTATGTAAAATATTCACTGGGGTTGAGTGCCTTGAATAACAGATTGTAGAATAATTTTCACACTCTCTCCCAGCCTGCAGAGTCATCATTCCAAAGTACATTGTTTCACTTCAGAAAGATTTTTAGTTTTAATAGCAGCATATCTATGTAATGTTTTACATGAAAATTATTTGGTATTAACTGTCATTCAAGCTGTGGAATAAAAGAATGTTTCTGGAGTAGTATGAACATCCATGGTGGCTTATGAGATCACAGAACTGAATATCTCAAGTTGGAAGGGACTCATAAGGATCAAGTCCAACTCCCTTCTCCTTGCAGGACAACCTAAAACTAAATCACCTGACTGTGGTACACATCATATGACGTAGTACACAAAAAAGTGAAGTGGTGAAATGCGCAGCAAAAATTGTATGCAATCATTTGAGTGGCAAAACATTTTTCTCAGCCTTTGTGTTTATAATAGTAGTATTGTGTGATCCTGATATACAATGTTGACAAAGAAGGTAAGAAAACGTGGATTGCTGATGTTAAATTTTCTGGTCCCGCTTGAAGAGATCAAAACCCAGAATGAAGTTATGCAGTATGACTTTGCTCCTGCCGACTGGTCGTATTGATTATGTGTGTATGTGTCTGTGTGTATGCAATTTCTAATCCTGAGGTATGTACAAACCGTTTTGAACTGAGAAGTGAGCTACAGTTTACTGTAACAAAATAAACCTCATGTAAATTGATATCTTGCACTCAACACTATGAACTGTAGTGGAACTTCAATTTCCTTGAAGAATGTAAAGTCACAGAAACAAATGTTTTTATTGGAAAATAAGCATTTAACTTTGTGATACTTTGAACTTTGGGAATGCATTGATTCCCTTTGTTCATTAATGTACTGATAATAGTAAATATGTGCTGGTAACACTAAAGAAAGATTAAATCTAAATACTCTTACTAACAGTGATTTTCAGAATTTTTATTAATGGGTTCCAGTGCTTTAAAGCTAAGTGCTTTGTACCATATGGAGTTTTATGTGAAAGTTTTGCATTTCAAATGTCCAATTTTAAAGGCACTAATAAGAAGGACAAAGAGAACCTGAAGGTTATTTGTGCCATTCCTTTGAGCAATATGTAAAGTATCTGAGATTTACATACACAAAGGTTTCTGTGCAAAAGTAGGTATTTTCTTTTTAAAAAAAGGTTATTTCAAATAATGCAATTATGCAGCATTATCTGTTAAGCAAAAAATACTATTGTTATTTTAGCTCTTTTATTAGTGGGTTTTGGTGACCTCTCATGATTTTTGAAGCGATGCAAGTGATTCTTAAAACTTGTACCTACTATGGTGCACAATAGAAAAGCTTGTAGAGATGAGGCTCAGCAGCGAATTATCACCAGTAAGCTGGGCTGTGGGATAAGTGTTTTCACACAAGCAGCAGCAGGAGGTGTGCATCATAGTTTTGGAGTCTTTGACGTAATTCTTTACGCAGCTGCATTTATAAATCTTTGTGTGTACTCTGATTGAACATCCATATAAAATGGTATGGTTTGCTTCCTAACGTCTGCAATTAAAAAGTCTAAATAGAGTCTGCATCTGAAAAGTTAGTATTGCTTATTAGCAATGATAGTCAGTATTTTTATGATTATTGTCCTGTACTAGAACTTCTGGCCTAAAACTGTTTGACTCTTTGTGGACGGATTATTTAATTTCCTCTGGTAGTCCATCCCTGTTGCAGTCCATACTTACTGTCTTACTAAATATGGTGTGCCTCTTGCTTTTAAGGTATTATCTCTTGCTTTTAGAAAAATGCACCCTGATGTGTGTGATGTTTTGCAGCTTAATTATCTCTTGTGTAGACAATGATTGGTATGTCTTAATTAGGTTTATTTCATTTACGGCTATTGACAGCTGGAGCCTTGGTTTACAAGAGGATGTCACCATTATATGAGCTGGAAAAGACATTCAGTGAATGAATAAACTGAGCAACGTTTCTCATCACTGGAGCAACAGACAGCTAAGAACCAAGTCAGAGTGGGCAGAAAGGAAAAGAAACACGTCAGGTTTTGGCAATCTTTCTTTTCCACTTCAGCAGTTAGAGAGACAGTGATAAAAACGAAAAATGCAGCAGCTACCCTGCAATGTGCCCTGCTGGCAATAAGGCAAACAGTTCACTTCACAAGGACCAATTTAGAGGTGGCAAGCATTTTGAAAACACAGCTGTTCCTACAAAGCTACCTTTCAAACACGTCAACTGAAAGAACCACTTCTCAATTCTTGTCATTATGACCGCTTTGAGCAGTTCTATGGACAGAAATCTGGAAATGTCACTAACCAAAAATTGGGCATGAGACATTTCATACCTCACTTGATTGTAGTTACAGCATGTAGGGGTTTTTTTGTTTGGTTTGGTTTTGTGTTGGGTTTTTTTT
>NW_009637588.1:0-2634 GCF_000690535.1 Cariama cristata | reverse complement strand
GGGGGGTTTTTTTTTTTGTTTTGTTTTTTGTGTGGGTTTTTTTTTTTTTTTTTTTTTTTTTTTTTTTTTTAAATTGTTAGTTATGGAAATATACCGACTTAAGTTTGAACATTTAATATCTTTCTGATAATTTTATAAGGCAATGTTTCCTTGTTTGTTCCATGATCAAAATAACAAAAAATTATTTTTTCCTTGGTGATTTTTTTATTACGGCACAATTGATAAAAAATTGCAACAACTTATATATTTGACATATTTCAAGAATTGGCACAAAAATCTGGGTTTTTTTCCTCTATAAAAATGTAAGTGGGATGTTTTTGTTGAAATATGTACAGAAAGTTTGTGAGTGAGGCAGGAGCACAAGTTTAGATTACAGCACAGAAAGATAATGTCATAGTTTTTCATAACAGAATTGGTCTTGAAATAAAGTATTTCTAGAAGAAAGCACTACTAGCTGGTCTGATATGGTTGCTGGAAATTACATAGGCTTTCAAAAAATGGAAAGAATTTCTGCTATCATGTATAGTCTTGCTTTCATTCCACTCTAGAGCAAAGAGTTTCATGCAGAATTCTGTTTCTCTTTACAACTAGAAATTAACAGTTCACTGTAATATGCTCTTAATGTTTTATATCCTTACATATAGCTAATATGTAGTGTCATGTTAAAACATGAATGAGGCTTTTTGGAAATTAGTGTGTTTCTGACAATCTCAGTTCTGAGGTGTTCAGCTTGGGCAGCTGACAGTATCAGATAACATTTGAATTTTTAGAGCTTCACCTCAAAAGTGAGTATCTGGACATATTTGAAAAATTTGGCTAGGGCATCCTGTTGGGATATTGACTAAATTTGGAAATCTACTTTACTTTTTTTCCTGATGACTGATTTCTAGAACTTCAGGCTGGCTCTGTATAGCCTTAAGTGCAAGATGTAAAGGAAATTGCAAAGCTACTTGTATTTAACCCTAGAAGCAATTTTCAGTGTCTGAATAATTAATACAGCATATGTGTTTATATTTATTTTGTGAACTTGTTAGACCTCCTTTTTTATTTTTTTTCCTTACTTGGAATAAATTTGCCTGAGGGAAAGCCACAAGTTTAAAATGTTTAACATGACTGTAAACAAGGACAAATTCTAACACCTTAGACCATTACAAGATAAGAATGACAAGATTCTATACATCATTAAAAGTTCTTTATATCCATGAATATCATGTGCTTTGAGGTTACTTTAATCTACAAATAAAGATAGATTTGGGAAAACATTATGATCAGCTAGTTTTACATGAGATTTACCCTTTTTCTTTCGTTGAGTCTGGTCTACTATCCTTGTGCTCTTGTTTACTGTATCTTAATGCAATTTAACAGATATAAGAGAAATTATCACCACGTATAAGTCATTAAGAACTTAATGTAGTTCTATTTCTTGTATTAATCAAAAATTACATTACAGTGTTTTGGAAAGCACTGCAATATAATAAATTGTAAAGTTTTGAAAATAGAGCATTTAAAATAGGTGTGATGAAAACAGAAAATTAAAACAGAAGCCAAAGGAATATTTACATATGATATGTGATAATTTATTACATATGGTATTTTAGAATAATTTTTCAATGGGCTTAAATGAACATTTGGTAAAACCTTCTTTTAAAAATGGGAGGATAAAAAAGGTATAGCACTTGTTTCCTAACCTACTTTAAACTGGATTATCATGACTGACCATGGAATGGCAGATAACTGAGGGACCATCTGCATGTAAAGTAAGGTGTTTGTCAATCATAATCACAGCGCTTAATAGAAATAGAATATAATTTTGTTACTATTATTAATTTAGTGGCAGTGACAGCATTGTGCATTGGAGCCATAGTGGTGGATAAGGACCACACCATCTTGTGTGCTAACTTGCTGCAAAACAAAACTGTAAGCTTTACTCCGTGGAGCTTAAAATTTAAATACAAGAAGAGGGACAACCGATGATTCAGAAAGGGCAAGAAAAAAAAGACAATCTCTGAATATCTTTAGGTTTATTCTTTTCCTCTAACCGTAGTCTAGTAGTTTACTATCATGATCCTGGATTACTTTTCTAGGCTTTGATTTTAGATTTTCTGTCTGTAGATATCTCTCTCGTGCTTTTAACTTTTAATCACACACTCCCTAGTCAATGAACACATCTGACCTTTTCACAAATGCCATAGCAAAAGAAGACTGTCCTGGTTTTGGCTGGGATAGAATTAATTTTCTTCCTAGTACCTGGTACAGTGCTGCGTTTTGGATTTAGGATGAGAATAACGTTGGTACCACACTGCTGGTTTAGTTGTTGCTCAGTAGTGCTTACCCCAAGTCAAGGACTTTGCAGTTCCCCGTGCTCTGCCAGCGAGGAGGGGCACAAGGAGCTGGGAGGGAGCACGGCCAGGACAGCTGACCCCAACCAGCCCAAGGGATATTCCATACCGTAGGACGGCATGGCCAGTATGGAAACTGGGGGAGTTGGCTGGGAGGGACCGATCGCTGCTTGGGGTTGGACTGGGCTTCGGTCAGCGGGTGGTGAGCAATTGCGTAGTGCATCACTTGTCTTTAATGGGTTTTATTCATCTCCCTTTTTCTTATTTCCCTTTTCATTATTATTATTATTATTTT
>NW_009637587.1:18703-33244 GCF_000690535.1 Cariama cristata | reverse complement strand
TGATTTAATTTATAATTAATCAAATTAAATAAACTTTTGACAGGTGGCTGTTACAGTTAAAAATCATTCTGATAAATACTGCTAATAGAATTGTTCAATGAATTTAACTCATGATATTGCTAATTTTTACCACCTGGCATAAATCTGCAATCCAGGTCAAGTATATTTCCAAAACTGAACAGTGTGTTTATTATCTGTTGTTTACTCGCTTATTTATTTGGTAAATAATATCTTTTCTTTTCTGAATTATGCTTCTGTTTTTATAAACAGCATTACCATGGAAAACTGTGGTTCTGACATGCAAAAAATATTTCCAATAAGACATCTATCAATACATTTTTGTGTTGATTCATTTACTGAATAATTATTTGGTAAATGTTAGGATTTCTATTTCAAACTGAGATTTGTAGCTCCTTAACCGCTAGAAGGCACTCTGGTATAAAGCTTCCTCTTTAACAGCTTACAAAACCTGCATCTAAATAAGGACAAAGCATAAACAAACAAACATGACTGCTTTAAGCAATTTCCTTCTCAAGATAGCTAGGTTCACTTTTATGTGAGATGATAACCTTCAAATTATTGTTTGTCCAGCTACACCAGAACTTATGTTCAAGTACACACATACTGCAAGCATGTGTTTGCATAGTAATCAGTGTGTTATTACTGCTGTTTCATCAGGTAGCACCTAGAAACCAGTAAGAGGTTGAGTTATCTCATGTTCTGTGGTTTGTACACTTGTATACCAAATACATTGCTGACATGTGCTAGCAGGTGGAAATTTTCACCCGCCAAACTCTGCTTTCTGTACTGAGTCTGTCTGTTGGTTTCTGTGAGAGTGATGTTGCTCCACCGCCCTGTATTTTTGTGAACGTACACTCATGCAGTGTTAAGATTCACAGTTAAAATAAACACAGAAGTCTAGAAATGTGAATACGTTGCTATAGTAACACTAAATTGTTTTATATGCCCAGTGGTTGCACTTGGAAATTGCTTCTGCTTTGTGAGGTTATGAGATGTTTCCAGTTTAGTATGTAGTTTGGAAAACAATAGGTTTCAAGTTAAAACACTATTAAAAAAACCTGATATAATATATAATATGATATAACTTGTTCTTTTTTCTTTATGTGTAGATGACTAATTTTCTATTTCTATACATTGCAGTGTTGTATATTGGGTTAAAAAACCCCAGACCTCTGGAATTCAATATTGGATCACTTTGAGTCTCAACATTTTTGAAAGGTGTTCTGTGAAATTATTTGCAGTGCATTTGGTACTTGCCAATATTTACTGAAAAGATACGAAGGACTATATATCCTGATCAGAGAAGGCAGTCATATTTGAAGAAATTGCCTGACTAGTAAAATTCAGTATATGTCAACATTAAACTTGATAATCAGTATAACTAAATGTTGAATGTCAAAATCTGAAACTTCAGAAATGTTTTTCTTCTCATTTAAATCTTATATGATTTTCAATAAGAATGTACTTTTTCTCCCTTCTTGTTTTAGTTAAAAGTTTGCATTTTGGCAAAGAAAATACATAATTAGGAAAATGTAAAGAATTTACTAGATTATAGCAAAAAATCAGGAGATCTTGAACTTGAGCCATTTGTGACTTGAATTAATCCTGACTTTCTTCTTTTTCCTCATCCTTGATGTTTTATGAAGATTATTTTTTCTTTTTTTTTTCCCTTCCTGAGTCTCACTAGAACAGGATATATCTTGTATACTAGAATTCTGAAATAAATGGCTCAAACTCTCTCTGAGAGGACAGAGGGAAAAATCTCTCCTAAGAGACTTACTACTTATTCTTATATTGCTTATTCTTACTACTTCTAATAAGCATCTGAATCCTGATTAACTGCTGGGGCTGGAACATCAGTCCCTCTGAGGTTCTCCATCACTAGTACCAAGTCAAGAGAGAAACCTAACTGCTGTCAATTTCAATAAAATAATTTTGCATATTAGGTGCCCTTAAAAAATGTTAATGCTATGCTAATTTTTTTCTTTCATGCAGTTTAGTTTCAGACAAAGTTAATATCTCTGCTCTGGAGGAGTATGTCATATTTCATTGCTTTTAGACATAATTTTTTCCCTGTTGTGGGAAAACAGATTTACAAAGATATGCCATAAGGCGCTCTTTCTATAACTGAATCTAGAAAGGCAGATCTCTCTGTTTGGGCATCCATTAATTATACATAATACTAGTTTATGTAATCTGGTTCCACATACATTATCTACAACCAATTCTGATGCTGTCACTTCCGTTTAATTCCTAGGGAACACTTTCTGAGATGGGATAAAGTTGAGATCAATGCTTTTGAGGAAGTGCAGGACTGTTGAGAATGTACTGGCATTGAAAATTAAAACCTCACAGCATATGCTTTTTTTCCAAAATCTGAAGTGCAAAGTATAGTTGACATAAAATCCAAGGAATAAAATAGTATAGTATATGACTAGAAATAACCCCCCCTGCTTTTATGCCACCTTAAAGAACCAAAGCAATGAAATGCCTGGAAAACTCCTTACTAGCTTTTATTTATATTCTAGGATTCAAGGCTTAATCTTGCAGGATGCGGAACACTCTTGTTGCAGTCTGGCATTTGGGCATTTGATTGTTCTCAAGCTAAGAACAGTTAAACATACACAAGTTAACCTTGCCAAGACAGCTTGATGGAATGGAGGGCCTTGTCTTTGCAAGTTTGAACTTTGTTAAAGCAGTTATGTTGTTATCTTAAGAGTAAGTGAATTCTCCCCAGGAGGAGAAAAAATTTTTCTCAAACAAAAACCCCCCAAAACCCCCCAAAACCAAACCTGAACAACAACAACAACTTTCCCCCCTTTTCCTAAGGAAATGCTCAATGTTAGTGGGTAAAAAAAACCTGCAGAAAGCAAGGGTAACCTAACTTTGTAGAACGGAACTGTTCTTTTTTCCACAGTATAGGTGTACAACAAGGAAGGTTCCTCATACCTTTACACTTGAACACAAGAAGCTAATGAGGCAATTAGTCCCCATCCAGAGCATTGCAGAGAAGGTTCAATCCACCTGCTGACCAGTGAGTGTTTGAAGGCTGGCACATGGGAGGCATCTGTTTGTGTAACACACATGCTTGTGCCTGTTTACATCAAGAAGAAAGTTTGTGAGAATCCCCCGCTCGCTCTTGCTTTGGGTTTTTTGTTCACAGATGAAAGTTTTTATGCAGAAGAATATGCTTGAAACTGCGGAAGGGATGAATTTGGTTTCCTTCACTGAGTCAATCCTGAAGCACAAAGTAAATCTCCCAGAAAAAAAATGTAGGTTAAGCAGTAGCAGTACTAATAATGTATGTTTTGATGAGACAGTTTTGCTGTAAGATTATTTGTCTACCGAGTTAGAGGCCAGTGGAAAGTACTGGTGTAGTTTAAACTGCATGTCATGAAAACAGAAGCAGAAGAGTTCCTATTGCATCTTCATTCTGTGCATCTCAGTTTATAATTGATGTTAGTGTCCTGCATAGAACTATCTCCAGTTAAGCAGTCATTTGCATAAGCAGCTTATAAAAGTCCTGTGGTGTGTCCGTGGGAGAGGCTGTATTGCTTTAGTTTTCTGGAAGAAAACAGTCACCCTGGAAGCGTAATCAATCAGGAGAACAAAAGAGTCAAGACAGACATTGTAGTGTGTCTTAAAGAAGTAGGGAAGCATTTGGGCATCTTTTCAATTTTTAGCAATGAAGTTACCCAAATATCCTTGATCACGAATGGTCCTTGCAAGAGTTCATGATAGAAAAAAAATAGATTATATCTATATTGCTTATTTTATTGATCTGTGAAAAAATTTCTGGAGAGAGGGGAAAAAGGGACTTTATCTTGCTTTATTAGAGTTGTGCTTGTATGCTTGTGCTTCCCTCAAGAAATCCTTCCACTTCTCTGTAACCACTGTTCCCCAAAAAAGATGTCTCATAACACTGACTGAAGAGCTAACTCTCTTCCAGAACTGAAGCATCTACAACTGTAACTGCTGTTTCTGAGCACTTCTTAAGGGCCAGTGGTTCTTCTGTTGGATAGCTGCTTTCCCTTTCACCAGGTGCATATTTGTCAGAATGGAGTGAGCTGGTCCCACTGAGGGTAATAGTTCTGCTATTTGGTGCAGAGAGGGCAGAATTTCATTGTAAATCTTCATGATAACATGGTCATTTGTGACTGAATCATTAGATGAATGCTACTGTAACACACAGTGCTTTTGGTATCACAAAAGCTCATTGATTCCCAGGAATTTACATGTCAGCTGAGACCGTCATCAGTTGAAGACTGTTCATACTTTTGCAAAATGATCAGGATTTTAGCAGCACTGCAGGAGTGTTCAGCCAAGCAGAAGTGAAGATGTTTTGCTTGCCCTGAATATCTGGAAGAAGTTTTATATAAACTTTTTGTATAAGCTTATCTATATAAAGCAAAACGGACAATTTTTAGCAATTGTTAGAACTTCCTTGACACTCTTGTCTTGGATAAACTACTGAATATTATATAATTAAAACCATTAAATATGTCTTAATTTGGACATGATAAAACCTCTAATTATTGTGGATTTGCCAAAGATGACAAGAATACAAGTCCTTCCCCTAAAATGCTGTAATTCTGGACCCAGGTTTGTAAGCCTAAGAAGCCATAAAAGCTCTAGGGGTTGTGACTTTCAAAGTCATGACCACCCAATGTCAGATTTCACTCATAACTCATGTTTCTAATTAAGTTTGTTCAAACCTGTATGTTTAGCAACACTTAGGCATTGTATTTGGGGTGCTCTGTAGGGGGTAAAAATGTGCAGCAATACAGGAGGTAAAGCAAGAACATGTTTGCGTAGTAGGACCGAAACAAAGTCTCATACTTGTGAATTCTGAACCGCAGAGATTTCCTCCAGCTGAAGATACCCATGTGTTTACATGTGCCTATACCCATGTTGGAAAATCTGCATGTATTGGGAGTATAAATGTACTTAACTTAAGAAAAAAATCTGAGATAGGCATTGCATGGCTCAGTGCTCTCTTTGATGAGATAGATGGATGGAGGAAGAACTAGCAATAGTTCTTCCTATAGGGAGAACAATCTTTTAGGTGAAACTTTCTGCTGGATTTACCTTAACTCCTGCTCTAATACTTTTGCACTGGAGTGTGGCACAGACAAGAAAAAGTGGTGAAATACAGGCTACAGAAGATAGGGCCTCTCCCTCACTATGAAAGACAGAAATGCTGACTTTGTTAGGTTAAATTATTTTTAAACCTGAAAAAACTAATGAATTCTTATTTTGAATGTGTGGTGGTTTTTTTTACATTTAATGGCTATTAGCAGCTAAGAATTTTCAAGTAGCGTGCACTTATTTTAAAACACTACATGTGAAATAGCACATAGATATAATCACAAGACTGTTTTGTGAACCTTAAGAAATTTTCTTTTGAAATTGTTCTAAGACAGTTTCTTCACTTAAATAGTTTAGACCAAGTTTATTTTTAAAATAACAGATAAAAAGAGCTGCTTCCCTTCCTCTTTAAATTTTGTTCATACACAACAAAATAATAAATAATGAAATGTTCCTTTGCTTCCAGATTCAGTTTTGTGCTACCACTGGTGTCTTGCAAAATTATCTTCCTTTTTTCTACAATGCGCATCAATACAATACAAGAAACTTGCTTGACAGAAATCAATGTTGAAGGAACAAGGAATTCTATTGAGGTGATACTGTGCAAACCTCCATGAAACCAGCCCTAATCTAGGACAGAAGAAAGTTACCATATTTCTGTGTTGGTTGAACATTACTGTGTCAGGATGCATGCAGAAAATGCTTTTGCAAATGTGTTCAAGTAGTAGCTGTGGTTATAACCAAAAGAAACATAAAGTTCTGTGTAGCTCCATGTTGTGTTATTACTTTTACTGAACAAACGTCGTTGAGGTACATCTCATCCTTCCTTAGGTAGCCCTATCACCCTGTGGATGTAATTACAGCTATAAATGTATTTGCGTGCAGGTGCTGGACATTCTTCTGTCTTTCCACTGGTGCTAGATTGTGAAGATAACCTGGTATCAAGGCCTGAGGTTTCTCTTAGTCTCATTTATATATGAGTTACAACAGCAAAATCTGTGTGTAGACCAGGCTTTAATTTGTATGAAGGAATTTCCTTCCTGTCCAATAGTAAAGTATTGTTTATTAATCATAACGGTGACTTTACTGTGTTGTGGTGAAGAAGAGAGGAGGAGGAGGTCAACTGACTAGTTTTTGCAAGAGGGCTGTTGGCTGGGTGATGTGGGAAAGTTTTTCTGTTGCCTGTAGTCATAACTGTTCTGTTTTCATGCTCTGACAGCTTTCAAGGGGTGTCAAATAAAATACACAGGGAGAAGTAGTGACTCCTAAACAGAGAACAGTCAACCTGTAAGGATGCAGGTGACAGAGAGATTAGCTTACATGAAAGCACTTCCATTAGTATCGTGCGCAAGATTAATGTGAAAGAGAAATACTGTAATAGAAAAAAAAAAGAAAACGTAAAATTTTGTGAATAGTCTAACTAGCGGTAATGTTAGAGCTTCATTAGGTTTTTAAATGATACAGAGTGCTCTGGCATATTGCTATGGTGATGAATAAATATCAGAAGAGGTGCTGTTACAGTCTTGAATGCTACATGGCTAAGGTCAAATGGAAAAAAAAAAAAAGATGAGAATTAAAGTAGTGTGTCATGCAAGTACTGATCATTATTCACTTTCATGTACAGCCTCTGCAAGACTGTACTTACTGAAGTAAAAGTTGAACAATTTTATTTGACTTCTGTAGTCTTAATTGCTGTTAAACTAAATTGACATATTTTGATTTGCAAGCCCGTTGGCCTGTTGGACAACCTGGATTTTGTGTGTATGTGTGCACGCTTGTAGGGCTGCAACAGACTCCTGGTCTCAGTGGAGTAAACATAGAATGGGTTCCTGTATCTCATCCTTACAGGATAGCTGGTTAGGAACTGTTATAAAATAAGCCCAGCAAACCTAATCAGAAATGTGGGCTGATGAGAATCAAAACTTTTCAGTAGCATATAGGATCGCTGTGGTGTAAGTTGCATCAGAAAATGGCTTTAGAATAGAATTTCCTGTATACAAATACCCCTGCTCCCTCAGACAGAAAGGCAGAGGAATTGTCACCTTCTGCTACCAGGAGCAAATGACGAGGATATCCCCAGATTAAAGAGAAACAGTTTTAGGCCCATACATTGCATTTTCTTTTTTTTCTTTTTCTTCCCCTTCCCTTTCCTTCCTGTATTCCACATAAACAGCAAGTTCTGAGTTAGTTTAGGAACATGGTATTCTTTTTTTCTTTAGTACTTTTTTTCCCCACAAATTTAAGCAAACAAATTATTCTTTTCTTCCAACTGTTTTAATTCCTGAGTTACTTCTTTCTATAGAGAATTTTGTCAGCCGTTCAAAATAATGCATGATTTTGAGACTGAATCGTTTTGAGCCATGCTTATTTCTGATCAATAACTTGAAACAGCAAAGACACTTTCTACTGCCTCCCAAATGTGTTGTATTTGTGTGCTCTACCACCTAAGAAACTTAAAGCAAATTAAGAAAAATAAATTCTCTTGATGTAAACTGTGGTAAGTCTAGAATGTTTCTTGCTAGGCAGAGAACTTGAATGGAGATCTCCATTAACTGGATAGAAAATGGAGTGGTAGCTTGAACATCAGGTTACGTTCTTATTAATCAACATGATGAATGAACAGTGTACAAATAATGTCTGTCTGCTACCTCGTAAATGTACAGCATTCCATGCCATCCACCTCCTTGGGGAGCCACAGGGAGTGTGTTACTCTTGTATATGTCGGTGTCAGGAAAGAGCTTCTATCACATTTGCTGCCGGTAATGCCAGCCAAAATCTACTTATTTTAAGTCAAGGTGCTTTCAACTAAGTGCTTGAAATTGGACCGTGTCCTAGTTCAGTCACTGGGTGAGTTTGTGGACCGCCATGTGTTTCTAAACTCCCAGAGGCTCCAGCCAGACTGTGGTCTCTTTAAGCACTGTCCTAGGAACAGATCCATGTTAAGACTTTCTGGGCAGGAAGAGATGCAGTTCCATTAAGCCTCAAAGCCAAACCAAACAATCTATTTGCATTTGCCAGTTATTCAAGCATGCCATTCTGCTGCTCTGGCCAGTTTATACTCTACCTCTTGAGAGGTGCATAATAGCTGATACCTAGAAATCCATGTAACAGATTTCTCAAAATCTATCCTGTGCAACTGGCATTAGTGAAAATGCCTGGACTTTCAACTTTCAGGAAATTGGATCCTTTTTATAAGTACATGAATATTTTTTTAAATTGTGCCTGAATTCCTTCATCTCTCTGGCCTGTAGTTAACAGGAGTTACAGGGATGCTGAAGACTGGATTTAAGTGATGTTTTTTATGGAACGTTCATAGTCTGTAAATTTAGTGATGTTTTGACTTTGAGGAACAGATCTGCTCCCTGCAGTAGCTATATGAAATAATTTATATAGGACTGTCATTGTCGTGTAATAATTTGCTTAAGTATCCTCTGCATCTTGCTGTATGTAATTTTGTCTGGAAAGTTCTAACCAAAGGTTCTGGTACAACACTTGGTTTTATGTTGGGTACAAAATTAACCCAAATCCTGGCTCTTGCTATGGTTTTGCACAGTTCTCTGATACCTTTAGGAAAACTCCATCTTTCCCATCTCCTGTAAGTACCATACAAGCGTTTGTATTTTTGCTGTTGTTTGTAAATGTTTTTCAGACAGAAGAAAAAAAACTTACAAAATCAAACTTTTGTTGGAATTATAAGATTGAGAAGGAATAGAAGAATCCTTCAATTTTGAAGACAAACCTTGAGCTACTGTGATTAAGGTTAAAGACACAGTCTGTACAAATCAGCGTAGTTTTTAACTGTGTAACAGATGTTGATGTATTGTGAGTCACCTGGAGATAGGACTGCTTACTTGCTTCTATTTATTGTTTCTGTGAATTAATGGTCATACACTTTTTTCTACTTTTCATTAGTTCAGACCAGACTTCTTTTTCAAAACCTTTTATCTTTACAGAGATGTTGCATGATCTTTAGCATAACACAGTGATGACAGAGACTTATTTTTTATATATCTAGTAATTCTTATTCAGACCTACTGACAAAGTTAAATATAACTGTTGGCTCTTGACAAGTGTATCTGAATTCAAATTTTTCACTCAAAAAGGGGAAGGAGATATAGATATGCATATGTGTATGGATATATTGTAAATGAAAATTTGAATATATGCATATACACACACATATACTCTGATGTCACGGTAACTGTGAATATATGAAATTGCCTTTTGATTCAAGGCTTAGCAATATGGTAGTAAAAGTTTTTATAAGACAAATGACTTCTAGTGAAATGTCGTCTTTCTTCACTAAGAAATACACTATATGGTGCTATTGCTATGGTTGTCTGCAGCTTTCGCACAATCTGAAACGTGAATTCGTAGTAAAAAAGCGATATTTGGTTCTGTCATGGTAAAGCGGCTATGCTGTGCCTACTTGGTCACTGTTCTCTGTGTCCTTCAAATAATGGATTTTTCCTCTTTGTAGTTAGTATGTAGGGTCGCTTTGCTCTTTCTCTTGAATCTGTTAATTTTTGTGTACATGTTTTTATTTAGAAATACATTTAATGTACTTATACTACAGTAGACATATTAGAGTTGCTTAGGGAGACCTTTAAAACTGTTAGCATACTGGTAATTGCAAAAACTTTTCCTTGATTAAGTGGTAACTACAATAAGTACTTAGGAACTGGTAGCACATGTTTGACTGCAGAGAACAGACACATTAAATGTCAGCTTGCACATGTTAAGCTGCCAGTATAGCTCTCTTGATCTATAGCATATTGCCATGGTTTTTACTTTTCGACCTTTTCTAAGCACAGACTACCGATTGTGCCAGACTTCATGGTGACTAAGCAATCATGGTAACTAAGGGCAAACATGTCTAAGTGACCATGTTCAGATAATACCAGAATTATTCACCTGTTTAAACTACCTCTAAGTTCTGCTCTCCTAAGAAAGAAAGAACCTGTCTCACTCTAGTCTGTTGACTACGTGTGTGAAAATAGCTAGCTAGGTACTTGTGAGCACTATTTCTTTTTCTTCTGTCATGGCTCTTATTTTTTAACGTAATGGTTGTTTTATTTTTAAAAACTGTCTACACAGCAGGATAACCACCTTCTCGTCTTCTGTCCCACTTTTTTTTTTTGCCTGCTAAGAGGTCAAGCCTTGCAGAAGAAAAATTGCCATATGAAGCTTCCCATTGACCTCTATACCAAACTGAACTCCCTTGTACAGTTAATCTGTTATATTGATGGACAGTCATGGTTGCAAGTAGAAGATGCCCATCATCTCTTGTGTTTCCTGGCAGAGAGAATGAATCATATTACTGGGATAATGAACCATTTAATGACCTGTGTGTTGATTTATCAGATCATGCTGGAGAGGCCAATTTAAAAATATAAAACCATAAGTCACAGTGTTTCTGTGTATGGCCCGTCGAGGCTGCTTGGCTCCCTTACCATCAATTGCTGTGTTAATCAGGGTGTCATTAGGGTTTGCAAGCAGTGAAGTGCTTATATGGAACGCTTTTTCATTCTTCTGTGGCATTTATTCAAAATAAGAATTCATTACTTTTTTCAGGTTTAAAAATAAGTTAACCCAATAAAGTCAGCTTTTCTCTCTTTCATAATGAGGAAGTTCATCCTGAGCTAAAGAAATGTATTAATAGTGGGCACAGGGATAGACTGTACAACATAGTAATTGATCTGGTAAACTGGCACTGCATTGAGTTGGCTCCTCAGTGCAAAACCAGTAATGTTTTGTGCTCTGGCTTCTGTGCTTTAGTAAGAAATACATACGTTTTGGCTAGTAAAAATTATAGCAATGTCCAATATAAGTAAGAAATGATTGCAGGAAATTCTTCAGTAAGGTGAGCTTTTTCATGATTTTTCTCTTTACAGAGGTATGTATTTTATTTCTTCATGTTAAAAATAGTTATGAACTGATCTCTGGCAAAAGCGGAGAGAAATGTAACCTGGAGTGATGCTTTTGCTTATTAACTGTTGTAGTGTGCCATAAACTGCCTTAACCTCTTTGCATAGAACACAGACCAGTTTCTCAAATCTTTCCGGTTAGTCCACATGTTTCTTTAAGTGTGGCACCTAAACGTCGTGCTGTGTCGTGTCTCCAGTTGAGACTTCATTAATCTATACAGAATGGAAAGCTTCTCCTGTCTTCTCTTCACACGTTGTATTATGATACTTGTCTTTCATGCGACAGCGTTACTCTGTTAATAGGCTTACAATCTTGCTGCTTAGACTTGCTGCTTAACCACTTTGTCCTCTTTCTGTATTAGTGGCTGTTGGTTATTCCTGTCTTTACATCATTCCTTGAGCTTAGCAATATTTATATCCTATAGAGACCGCTTTTAATGTTCCATACTCTCATTCTGAATTCTAAACCTGTTTTACAGCATGATTCTAGTCCCTAGCTCTGTCTCAGGTGCATCTTTGGTAAGAGTAGTCCTTATTCCATCATCTAGGTGATTCACAAAATTACTGAACAGGCCTTGGTGAAACCTTGCTGATGTGTTCTTGACAGGTAATCATTAATAACTGTTCTCTGAGTGGGATTGTTTAACCATTTTCTCTCTTACCATGCGATAATTTTTATTTTCGTCTGATTTACAAGCTTGCTCAGGGCTGCCACATGAAATGCTATCAAAAAACCTCCTACAGGCAAGTTGCAGGAAACCTGATACTTACCCAATATCTCAAAGCTCTTGTGCCCTATAATAGAGCTCTTGTGCCCTATAACAGAGGAAAATTAAGTTAGTTTGACTTTGTTTTTGAAAAAATCAATGTTGCCTGCTATATAATTGCTTTGTATCTTCAGGAGTTTGTTGATTGTGGTAGGGTGTTTTGTTTGTTTTGTTGTCAGTGGTGGTGATTTTTTGTTTTGGTTTGTTTTTTTTGAGTTCTTATAGAGCTGAAATTACTCTGTTTAATGACTTCCCCAAGTTCCCTTTTGGAAGAACAGCTCTTCATTTCCCATTTTTTCTGTTTTCTGGCACTTCCTTTTTCTTCCATGGATTCTCAGAGATTACAACAACTAGATTTCTTGGCAACTGAAGTATTTCAGGATGAAATCCATTGGGCCTAACCATTTTAAAAACATGAAATCTGTCTATGTACTCTAACCTTGTCTTTTCTTTCCATCTGACTTCTTTTCTTTGAACAAGGCTTCCATGCTAAGACTGAGTTCCTGTTCAGAGAATCTGTTCAGACTTAGAATTTCTGTATCACAACTGCTTCACTCTGAAAAACATTTGCCAAAACAGCTTAACTCTTGGCTTCTCTGTAAGAATCTTTAGCACTTCTGAATAAACTGTTTTCCTTGCCAAAAGAAATAATTCTATGTATTTACTTCTGTCCTTGCACTGTTTGCCTGTTGACGAGGAGTCAGTGGGCCATGGAGTTCAAAGCCTCTCTGCTGTCCTGAAGCATTTTCCTGCGTTTTGTCAGCTGGCAGGCCATATCTTTTCCAGACTTTTGTCCAAGTCTCTCACTGATTTGAAAAAATTATGCTTAGAAAGTGATATTGGTCATGACCAGACCCCTTTATCTAAAAAGCAGGGATTGGTGTGGGCTCTGAAATGAGATACAGTTGTTTGCTATTAGGCTATACTACATATGTTCTTTGTGTGGTGTTAACATCTGCTTTTTGGGCATACTGTACCCTGAGTACAATTTTTTTGAGATCTGAGCTGCCCTGTATCTGACTCTTCTGCCACTTACAAGGAAATGTTTTTTTTTTCTTTTGGTTTAAATTAAGAGTGAATTTTTTTTTTGAGCTGAAAGAACTTGAATAGTCATCACTATGGTCCAGTTAGTTTACTGACATAAATTCAGTATTTCTCAGAAGGTATTTCTATACTACAGATCACAGTGAACTTGGGGAAAACAGAGTAATCTCAGAGGGCATAAACATCGAATGTGTTCATGATTTGATATTCACTAATCTTTGCTAAATATTAGCTTTGGTGATCGAAAAATCTCTTTTCCATGCAGATATAAGTGCGTACATCTCCATTTCAGCAATTCTGTGTGTTTGAACTGACTTCAAAATATACCAGAAAATGATACAAATTCCGTCATACAAAGAATTCTAAAGGTGAGGATGCTCTTTCGTAAGTGAAAACCTGCTGTTAGCAGGTTCAATAAATTGAACACCAACGTGCTTAAGTTTGTGAGGAAAGTTTTAATTGAAACAGTATTCAGTATAAATTAATTGTATGGACATTTTTCATGGGTTTGCTTTTACTTTAATAGAAATGTACAGATTTGCTGACTGAATTTTTGTCAAATAATCCTTCCAGCATGTTTCATGAATTGTTGTCTACTTTTCGTCTTTATGAAACACAATTTGTCCTGAAATATATTATAAATTTGATTCATAAGGGAGCATGCTGTAAAAGTGACCAAAAGCTTGATAGTTCAAAAACTGATGAAAGAGATTCAGTCTTACATGCAACATTAAAAAAAAAGTTTCTGATTTTCCATAGTGAACACCTTTGTTCTGTAGAGATCAATTAAAAGTAGTAAGGTAGATGCAGGAATCAACTGCAGGATCTATGGTGTGAAGTATGCACGTAGTTGGGTTAAATGATCATGAGTCAGACTTGGCAATCTATTACTTTTCTGCTACGCAGTGTGTAATTATTGGTACTATTAGCGTGGTGTACAGAGTATTCACAGCTGTATGCATTTTTAAGACTTGCATGCATATTAGATTATTTGTTTTCTTCCTCTCTCCCTAGATGTTATGTTCTTTCTAGTGCTAGTTTTTAATGTCTTTTTTTCCTTGGAAAATGCTAAAATAGCCATTGGAGTTAGATAAAACAGCAAGAAGAACCACATAAAAGCCTGTTGTTAAATAAATGGAAATGACAGAGTAAAAGAGCAATTCTTTTCCCATCCTGACTTGGTGGCATCTAGAGATCAGTATAAGTGAACATTTCAGATGCAACTAAACACACAGACCCATGCTTAAGTGGTAGAATAAAATCATTAGGCAGCAGATGAAAATTACTGTGTTTGTTTCCAAAAAAATAACTAATAGTTGTTTCAGAGTGTCAGTGATGACAGTTATTATCTAGCAGGTAAGACTTCTGAAAAGGGTCTTTCAAAGAGCTTTTGCAGGAGTGAGACATGTTTACTTGCATTAATCTCAGGGTGTGGGTATGCTCATTATCAATAATAATTTCCTGCACCCTACCAACATGATTGACACATTCTAGTCTGTTCTGCGAATGATTAAATGTAGTTAGTTATTCACCAAATGCAGTCAGGGTAATACACAATACTGCCAGGTTTGTGCAGTGAAATTCCTTGGCCTAGTTTTGGTCTTTAGTACTCATGCTAGTCCTGCACTGTGTAATCTCGTGCTTTGTTTAATGACTAATGGTTTATTTGTTTTGTTTGTGCTACTTTATTGGTT
>NW_009637587.1:6054-18672 GCF_000690535.1 Cariama cristata | reverse complement strand
CCCTATCTGGTTCTTCAATTAAGAGTTCTGGGGCATGGCTAGTCTCCTAACTCAGCAACCTTTATTCATATATTATGATGTAGCTATAAATTAAATTTAGTGGTTTCTAGCAAGAGTTTCTCCAAGTAGAAGCTGAAATATCATTTGGCAAGATTAACAAGTGATAGTGATTCAGAATAAGCCAAAACTGATAAGGTCTATTCGCATGAAGTTACTGCTTTGTAAACATCTGTTTGGCTGACTCCTGGTTTTCACTTATCACCAATATTTCCTGGATTTTGAGGAAGCAGTCTAAGTAATCTAAGGTGTGTTTGTTCAAAGTGAATCTCAGGTGGTTTCTTGTTACCTTTGTCAATGTTTCAGTATATTGTACTGCATTGTGGGGTTTGAGTTGTTTTTCTGGAGGAGTGTGTGTGCTAAATTTGTGCTATTTACCAAAGCAGAAGAGTTCTTTGAACTATCAGAACGTCAGTGATGTGCTCTTTGTGCACAAAGGAAAGGAATTTTGTAGACACTGTGGGCCCAAGAGACGAGACTAGAGTGTATACCTAGAAGAATTACCTTTGGCTATATATTAAAAAAAAAAGGGAGGAACAGCTGTCAGAATGTGGAAGGAAAATTCACTTAAATTAGTAGTACAGTACTGGCTTCTAGTTACAAGCGTCTCAGAATTATGAGTGTAATCGCAGCTTAAATTGGAGGGATCTTAAATTGAAGGGATGAGTAGCAGTGAAGTGATGAGTGACACTTTCCAGAAGGAGAATAAAAATTATTATTCATTTTCCCTAAGATTTAGGAAGCCCCTGGACTTTCAGTTAAATACACAAAAGAAAGCAATATATAAACAGTGCTTGGAATTAGTATTTACTGCATAGTATGTGCAAATTGTAGCATGTTTTATGTTTAACTGCTAAAAACTGTGAGTATTTCATTTCATTAGAGGGGCAGTATGTCCCTTTTCACCAAAATGCTATTTCTTTTCAACTGATCTTGATGCAAAGAACGTAATGGTGAGAATACAAATGGACTCAACTCCAGTGCCTGCATGCACAGTAACACGCAGGCATGAGCATATGCATGTTTTTGTGTTCCTTGCTCACCATAGATAGTGTACAAAGAACATAATCCATCAGATATGGTTGCTGATTACTGTTCAGTCTGTTTGGCAAAATCACACTGCACTAGATTTGCTGTCTGAGGTCAGATTAAAGGTATTAATAACAAGCGCAACCTGATTGCAGAGGATTTGTAGCAAGCAGCTTTGAAATCAAATGGTATCAAGGGTACTGCCTATGACAAACTGTAGATGTGCTGTGAATCCTAACATGCAGCTCAGACAAAAGTTGTAATTCTGAAGTGGGCACGCTCCTGCGCAGACACAAGCTGGCAGCATCCAATCAGTTTAAGAGGTAATGCACAAATATACTGTTCTTCAGATTGTGCTATATTAGAAACTGTAAAGGTTTTCAGATGTAGTGTTTTATGAGGTTTTGGTAATAAAATAGCTCATTTTAATCTTAATCGTAGGACTGCCAACCTTTATAACAAAACAGTATTGAAGTGTTCTTAAAAAGTACTCAATAATCTGATGAGAATAGCTCCTGTTTGAGCAGTGCTGACATTGATATGTTAATGTTCCAAAGAATACTCATAGTGCCTTCATCTATAAAACTCAAACTTTCAAAGCTACAAGTGATAAATGTGACTCAGTTGCCTCTTTTCCATTCTATAAATAAATCTCATTCTGTGGCAGGTTAAACATTTTGAGGACTAGATGGTTATGGAGCATCATTGGTATGGGCCAAAACAGTTTTGGAAACATGTTGGTTAGC
This sequence comes from Cariama cristata, assembly GCF_000690535.1. Lineage (NCBI taxonomy): Eukaryota > Metazoa > Chordata > Aves > Cariamiformes > Cariamidae > Cariama > Cariama cristata. The sequence goes on along the minus strand of NW_009637587.1, from coordinate 16,840 downwards.
CATTTGAAATAAGCGTGATACATGGTTTATCGGAAAGAATGACAACAGGTTTTGATTTGAGCACAATAACGTCAGATAGCTGTTACTTTGAGACATTTTATTTCAATGTGGTACCTCAGAACTTAAAAAGTTTTTGGGTGGTTAGATCAAGTTTAGTATTTCAATCTTAAGCCAAAATCTTAGCCCTTTTAGCCTTATTCTGTGCACATTGCTTTCATAAATTAAACTCAAACTTCAGAAGTACCCATGAAGATGCTTGTTATAACCACTACAAATATAAGGAAAACACCCTATTATTGAATTGAACCTTATTCTGTCCTGTGTTTGTCTAACTAGTGAGTACTTCTCCTTTTCAGGTCCTCAAAATATATTGCTTGGGTCAGTGTTGGGATGTGTGCTGTGCATAGCTACTGTGGGGTTTTTTTTGCTTTTCTTTCTTTTTTTTTTTTTTTTCTTCTTTTTTCTCCTCTCCTACGTCAGTTCCTCTTAGAATGATAGAGCACAGAATTCACTAAATCAGCATCATTGCTAGAAAAGAGCATGTTTAAAAAGGCATTAGCAGACCTGTGACACTCAAGAGTGAACAAAAGCTCAATTCAATGGGATAATGATGAAGAATTATTTTTGTGTCAAATTTTAGCAATAGATGTCATTCTACTAAAGTCTTATTTTTTCTGATCCTTAGTTTTCTGTGGCATGTCCAATATGTAGAGCTTTCACTAAAGCCAATGGGACATGCATATGGAGTAAATACTCATTATTTAGGTGACATACGATATGTCAGATAACTTTGCCTCATTAATGTTATAAATTTGGGAGGAAGCCTTCCACAAAAACCCAAAATAACCTCCCCAAAACAATGCATCAGAAAATTCCCTCTAAGTGTTATTTGATCACAGATACCATCATTAGCTTGTTGAAAGCTGAGACATCAACGACACAGATTTCTGATTAGAAATCCTTACATGAATTCAGCCTTCATGTAACACATGGGTGATGACAGAATATCGGGTCGTATATAAGGCTAGAGCTTGGCCCGTTGCGAATTAGATGGAAATCAATTATCAATGATTGTAGAAAGTACCCTGGTTATGGATCATTGAACTGACTCTAATTTGGGAGACTGACATGTTCTGGATAAAAGAGCTGCCTCACTCAGCTAGAAGTGGAAAGTAAAATGCAATTCTGGAACTGATGTTCAGAAGTTTAGAAGACAGCTTTAAGCATTTAAGCAATACCTGTTGTTATTTTTGTTCATCTACATTGTCTTTGGTCTGCACAAATTTCAAATAGTTTTCAATTTCAAACTATTTCTGGCGTTAAAGGCTGTGCAATTATAGCTAAGAAGATGTGAAATGGGTTACTTTACCCTTGACTTAGTTCCAGGCAGGAAGGCCAGTATTAAATTAAATACTTTGTTGTAAGTCAAGTGAAAGAATAGCCCAAATGTACTTTGCTGTTTATAAATCAGTGCGTATGCAGAAAACAGGACTGTGGAGTGGGTCTGTCCGTGGGATCTGGGGCAGCTGTGGGATGCCTAGCCACTCAGCATCTGGCCATAAGGGGATAGTCAGGACTTTTTGAGTGTTTCTGGCAATTTTCATGAGTAATATTGATTTGTTGACATCAGTAGATTGCAAGTTCCCTCGGGAGTTATTGGAATCTATTATGCTTGAGCCAAAATTCATGTATAATATTTAGAAAAACTTTAATAACTATATCCTATTTCTACAAAATGGCAAACATCCCATTGATTCTCAAGTGTGATCAGAAGTCTGATGGTTAGTGTACTCAGCATCATCTTCCATTTTTATGTATTTTGGAAGTTAGGAATAGTAGTTCCCTTTGGGCAATTGCTTCATTTCTTATGCTGCCAGTTGACCTGAAGTTCCAGGGGTTTGTGTTTTCTGTATCATAAAAAAAAAAATATAATTCAGTTGCTTCCATTTCTACTTCCAGCTATAGGAGTGGCATTGTATTCAGTGGTTTGCATCCATTCTCCTTCTCTCTTACCACCAGTCCTCTAAATTACAACGAGTTCCAAGCTAACATTTGAAAAATGAAAATTATGCATTTCCAGTGTTGTTACTTAAAGGAAATAGTGACAGTTCTCCTGGTGGTGTCCAAAGACAGCACCTGCAGTGAGAAAAAGTGAGATGCAGGAACCTCATAGCAGTATTAAACCTCTTAAATAACAAACCTATAAATTCTGTAAGAAAAATGATTCCCTGTGTGCGCATTACAACTTAAAGTTTCAAACTGCAGAATTCTTGCAGAAATTGATTTCTGCTCTGGATAATGTCAGTGAAGATGCTAGTAGTTCTGTTCAGTTCTGTGCTCCCTCTGAAGGGAAAAACCTTTCTGTTTGGAAAACAATGATTGCTGGAAAGCTGAATGTTTAAATACAATTTGAGTTCCTTATTTGAAATTTTATAAGTACTTCAAAAGGAAAAATCTCCAAAATGAAAAATCTCCAAAATGAAAATGTATTTTTAAATAATCTTCCAGTTTTGCTGCAATCTAGATCTAGCATTTGTGTGTTCACAGGAAAAGATTGGCCAATTCTGACCAAATACAGTAGTATAAAAAGGGCCAATTTAATAAAAATTGGAATCTTTAGCAGAGGTTTCTATTAGGATGAAAAATTCATGAAATAAACATTTTACTTTGAAATTGGGAAGATTTGTGAAAGAAGTTGCCTCACTGGAATGTTAGGAAATACTTTAATTTCAAAATTAAAGCTTCCAAAATGCTCTTAACAGATCATGAAAAATAGACATTTTTTGGGGTAAAAAGTGCTGACCTAATATAAGAGGACTAAACCAGTTTATATTTTGCTTTTTAATGCAGAGATGTTAACCATTGTCTTTCATTCTTTCGTGTCCTGTGGATATCTGAACCATTAGAATACAGATGGCTTCTCCTTATCTCTCTCAATGGTGTGTGGGAACTGTTTTGACTTGGATAAACAAGTAAATATTCATTGGATGACAGGGAGAGGGGCTGACTTCATATCCTGCTTCCCCCACCCCCTTTTTTTTAAAAAAAAATTGAATTATTTTTGTTCCAGGGCTTGCTAAATTGACTCTACCCACTAGGTAATGATAATTTGTAGCTTAAACATGGCCCAGGCATCTGAAAAACAGGACTTTTGGGATATGCTTTTGAGTTGGTTATCTGTTAACTGTTTAACTATTGGTAGTGATAAAGTGTACATCAGCAGTAGATATCAGATTTGAAGTATAATCCTGATTCAGCAGAACTGTAAGAAACCTAGAAAGCTTAAAAAAAAAAAAAAAAAGGCATTGCAAGGTTTAACATATGCTGCCTGTGACGCTTGTAAGAGAGAAATTCTACCTGCTGTGAAGTTTCAGAAGCAATTGCTTTGCTTTGGATCCTACCTGACTGAAGCAGTGCAGGCTTGGGCTGGGAAGGAATGCCTGCATTCCATCAAATGATACTTAGATCTGTCAAGCCTGAAAACAAAAAGTGTTGATGTGGTGGTGAATAAAATCACAATCTTAATGTATTTGGTCATGTGAACAAGTAATATCTAAAGTACTGCTTGAAATGCATAATGAAATATTGGTTATATGCACTATTTAGAAATACTTACAAATATTTTAAAAAATTGAAATAAATATTTAAAAAGCAGTAAAAACCTAGAGAACAGAATTTTTTAAAAAAGCATAAAACTGGATTTTTGGTGGCAAATAAACACTATTCCGTTTACCATTCTTATGTTTAAACAGACAAAGCTTTCTTAATTGTTTGTCTACCTTTTAAACAGTTGATGGGTGTATGGGAATATAACTTTCATGTCATTCAGTTCTTTAAATGACTGTTCCTTGAAAATACCTGACATAACTGTAGCTTAAGGTGAAACTAATAACTGTTTTAACCTTTTCAGATGTCAAAGGATTTTTAAATCTTCTGAAACATTAATATCACCACTGGATAAATGGGCTAGGGTTTCCTTTTCTGTTGAGGAGAAAGAACATCACTATAATGGACAGATGTATGGTAGAAAATGTACTTAATCCCCATTTCAGTACGTTTAATTGCTCTTGTTGCCTCAGCACAAATAAATACTGGTACTAAATTAAATGCATGCCGAGATATCATGCTTTTCAGCAGTCTAGTGTGACATGGTAATTGAGCTATATTTTTGGTAAATGTGAATTAGTGATAGTTGTATGCTTCATTTTATACTAGTAAGCAAATAACTTCCTTTTTTATAATTGGTCTGCTTCTGCCCTTGAAAATATTTGAGCCTTAAGGACTGAAAACTAACGACAGAAAGAGAGATGAATACCCAGGGAGCTAAGGGTAACATAGCAATCTGATATAAAAAATTTAATGAGCTTTCTTTTGACACTGTAATTTGTTTTAGCAAATTTTTCTAGTGAACAAGGCCAGAAGCCGTATGTAAATGAGCTTTTCTTGTGACTTGTGCTTGCCAGACTGCTGCAGCTGCAGGGAGTGTTAGGGTGATGGAATGATATTGCACATAATGGGGTTAATGAAGATTACAAGTTACTTCCTTTAGGGAAATGTACTCTGTTCATTTTTTTGTTTTGTTTTAAGCAAGCCTATAGTGAAAGTCAGAAGTTCAAGCCTGTGTTTAAAATACTGTGAAATCTAAGTGGGGTTTGAGGGAACATATCACAAATTGCAGGTGGCTAATTAGCTATTGTGATCTTTTGTGATTGGCTGCACTTTTTTGCCTGTGTAGTTTTCACTTCAGAACCTAACACCTTAGGAGCAGGCCTGCAGTTCCCTTTATAAATGTTTCATGTAACTTGCAACTGATCAAAATGATTGAAGAAGAAACTATTGGGCTTGTCCCTAGGCCTACGCATACCTTTACAATATGATATTTAGAAAAGACAATACCAAAAATCTGTGAGCTGTTATTTAGATATGTGGAAAAAAATCTGAAAATACTGTGATTTGAGTCCTTAGATTAATGAGTAGCTGTAGAAAAACCTGCGATGTGCTTATTTACTTGGGAAAGGAGTAAACAGACTTGAGAAAAGCCTGTTTTTGTCTAAGTGTAAGTTGCCAGAAAATAGTACGCTTCATGTACTTCCTATCAGCAAAGACTTGAAAAGCTAAGTTGTTACCTCATGAAAATTAAGTATTATAGATACCTCTCTGTTATGCAATAAAGTTAGATTTTGAGAAAAACCAAAGGCAGAAATCTTCAGTGCTTTATAGAAATTTTAAAGGAAAAATAGGAGGCAGTGGCATTTTATTTTGTCATCCTAGGAGAATTGTGCTCTGGATTTTCAGTTATCCAAGTGCTTGAGTCCAGATTATATTTAATTTTATTTGATGTATCAGAGAAGGGGAAGAGTTGCTTGTTTATTTTGCAGAAAAAAATATCCCAGTCTGTTGTCATCAAGTCCTATGCTTCATTGGCTTCAGAGATACGCTATGAAGAACTGTTCCTGTTTTCCTTTTCACTTGTATTAAATCACCTTGGTTTTAAACTATCCTTAGTCCTACCTTTTCTTATTTACTTGTTAGGCAAAAAAAAAAAGTTTCTAAAAATGCTAATAACTCATATTTCAGTTCCTATATTAGGAGGTTTTTAAGAAGATATTTGTTGAATTTTTTGGTGAGTTTTTCTGCATTTACATTTTTCTTTACAAATCAGTTCTGAGTCAAGTTTGGTAAGTGATAAAAATTCCTTGATAAAAATTCCCATGATAAAAGAAATGCTTGTGTGTATGTGTAGATTTGAACTTTTGATGACGTAGTTTAAGATTTCTTATCTTTCACACTGCTGCAACCAGGATGAGGAGAAAGGTTCAGTGTCATGGTTTGCATAAGTCAGTGACTATTTTAAGTCATTTTTAGAAGCCTGGCTAATCAGTGGTTTAAACTGCTTCTAATAAAGTAGATGATGTACTGCAATTTAAGACATGTCATCAGTAAAGTCTACATAATGTATAAACATGGGAATAGGTGCTCTACTTTTCATGATTACTTAGGGCCCTTTTCTGAGCAAAGTAAGTGGCCTAAAATACATACATTCAAAGTATTTTCATGGAACCATAGAGTGGTTTGGTTGGAAGGGACCTTAAAGACCATCTCGTTCCAACCCCCCTGCCATGAGCAGGGACACCTTCCACTAGACCAGGTTGCTCAAAGCCCCGTCCAACCTGGCCTTGGACACTTCCAAGGATGGGGCATCCACAACTTCTCTGGGCAACCTGTGCCACTGCTTCACCACCCTCACTGTGAAGAATTTCTTCCTGATATCTCATCTAAATCTTCCCTTTTCCAGTGTAGAGCCATTGCCTCTTCTCCTATCACTACATGCCCTTGTAGATGTTTCAGAGTGTTTGGACTTTCATTATAAATGCCTACAAGATATCTTACAAAAGTTGACCTACTGAACCAGTTTGCTATTGTCATGTTACTATTAATCTCTTTAATCTTGTATTTACCTAATACCAAGGTAAAGAGGAGAAGCAGAGGTATTCTAAATATATGTCTTGAAAAGTTCTAGTCTAAATTGAAACTGAAAAATTGATAAAGATGTTGTATAGTGCCATTTACTTATTCATTGATCCAAAAAGATATAAAGAGAATATTGATTACTTTGCTATTAGGATATATGCTGTCAAAATATTATTAATGTAGCTGTCATGTGAAATAAGATGTCATAGTGTAAAATTGGTTAATCTGCAAGGGGTAAGTTAATAAGAAAAAATACATAATTTACCTTTCCCAAATACATAGTGTGTCCATAAATCTAAATATATGTTTTAGTTTAAAGCTATTCAAGGAGTTAGTATTTTCTTCTTGTGTAACATCTGTCCAGGCCTACAAAACTGTGATCAAATGTGTAGAATATGGAGTGTTGTGTCATAATGATTATAAGAAGTGGAGCACACAAGAGAGTAGAAAAGCAGATGTGTCAAACACATCCCTTTTGCAAACAGATTCTTTCGTAGCTGGCTGTGTGTCTGAAAATATTTCATACCAGATAAAAAAATGAATGACTCTTGATGTGATTTTTAATCTTTTCAATGACTATTGCAATGTTTTCTTACTGAGTACCATAGTTATAAATGTAGCCCTGATAAGTGGGTGTGCCAGATAAGTTAACCTTAGGCAACCAGAGCTTAGTGGATGATCAGACCAACTGAATATGACTCGTATAAACATGCAAGAGCTTAAACAGGGAGTCCCCTATGTGTGTTCATAAAGACTCTCAAAAGCAGTGTACCTTTTGGTTATAAATAGTTCCACTCTTACTTTTTAACATGCCCTGAAGTATTTAACTCTTCAGCTCCAAAACGCTTTTAGAAAAACTTTGCCCTGTATCTTCTGCTAGTTGGCTTTTCCTGGGAAAGCAATGGCACTACATCACTGATGCTTTCTCAACAATCACTTTAATTTGGTTAAAAAAAATTAATCTCTTAATGGTCTTCCTTTCCAATTAGGAAGATTACAGGAATTTACAGGATCAACATAATTAATATAGATTATTCAAAACATTGTTTTGCAAACAAGCACAGCTCTAGTTTTCAGTCTGGTAACAGAGGAAAGAAAAACCCCAGCCCCAAAAATTGGCTTAACTGAAGGTAATTTAAATTCTGTTCACTTTGCTTTTTCTTTTGCAGGTGGAGATGGTCAGGATTTTAATAACTTCAAATTGTATGAAATTCATTTTTCCCTCAAAAATATTTTGGATTTGTTCGTTTTAGTATTTTTTTTAAGGAGAGCATTGGAAATTTTCACTTAGACTTTCAAAGGTTTCAAGGTTGCTTAGAAAATAGGATAGCAGAAAATGGTGCAGCTTTCTACCCCAGTGCCTGTGGTGTTCTAATTAGTTACAATAATTGTGGTTCAGATCCCATTTCTGTTCTAAATCAAAGCAGAGATGGAGTGTCCTATCTCCTGCAAGTTCTACTTTAGCCATTTACTTCTTGTGTATGCTGGGTTGATTTCTTTAAATTTCTTCTTTCTAATTTATGTGCTACTGTTCTATTTTAGCATATTTCAGTGAATGGGAATGGACCTAGAACTCTACTTCTCTGTTCCCCTGCCACCGCCCACGGTGAGTGCTCTAAGCAACAAGTTAAAGTCATTTTCTTCCCCTTTTACAGTCTCTGCCAATGAGTTTTCCATTCTGTCCAGTGAAGGTATGGGGCAGTATTTTGTGAGTCTTTCAGCATCATCGAAGAAGCTCTGTGGCTGCCTTACCATTTAAGCTGTACTGTGAACCACAACAAGGGGGAAAAAACCCTGCTGAAACCAACTTTTTTAGCAGGATTTTGTTTAATCTGAGCCCAGTCCCTGATCTAAGTCGCAGCAGAGCCCTACAGATAATTGTTGGCACAATTCATGGGGCAGCAGATGAACAGCCAGGGTGTGATCTTCAGGAACTGCTCCACTGATATCACTGTATGTCAAACTGAACAGCAGAGGAGAGGGAATCTCTGCCAAATTTCTGGGTTTATTTCACCTTTGGCTGAGCAAGAAATATTTGGTATGTTCAAGTTTCACAAATGTTTTCTGTGATGTGGAGAATGAGTGTTGAATATGGGTTTTACTGGAATAACAGGCAAACAGCTATGTCCAGTTTGAATGCAATTCCAGTTGTAATTTGGTATAGTTCAGTAGTTACACCATTGACTTCAGTGAAATTGAATTGAATGAAGAGTATTATATCCTGGACATATACATGAAACTCATCCTCAACTGAATGATGTTAAACATTTTGGGATACTGTTTGAGCCCTCACATTTGCTGTAGTTCATTTTCTTCACTGCAAAAATGGAAGTATTTTTGCTCCTGCATTAAGTAGCCTATCTCCTATACTTTTCTGTATTTTTGTGCTGAGGCAGAAAGAATCAAGACTATTTTGTGAAAATGTCTGAGTCTCCTCTTGATAAATAAATGTACTTGAAGCCAGTAATATGGTAATGTTGTTGACCTTGTCTGCTCCAGGTTAAAGAAGCAAGGTTAGAGCAATACTTGGAAAAATTACCTTTTCTTTAGGTTAACAAACTAATTTTTGTGTCTGGTAAGCACTTGAACAAAATGGGTTTATCTCTATTAAGCAACAATTCCAGCAAATGGTCCAAAGAGGAAGCTACTTGTACCAACTGTGTAGGACAGCTTTGAGGCTTTTGTTCATTTGGGTTTTTTTTTAATGCCTCATATATTGCAGTATTTGAAAAGATGGTGCCCACAGGAGCAAGGTTCTTTTTTAATGTTATTTATAGACATGTCTATTGGGTGGAAAAGGTTGTACTGAAATGTCTGCTTAAAGCAAATCAAACATGACTGCATATGTGTCCCAATTGCTGCTTGTTTTTAATTTTCTTAAATTACTAATCCCATAGTGCTGTGCTCATGTAGGCTGTTTAGGGGAACAGATGACATAGGTTGTAGTACTTAACAAGCTGAAGTAGAGCCAGGATAAAGACAGAAGGTGTTTGTTTAGTTTTAAATGAAGCATAGTCTATGAAATGACTTACCACAGTGATAAAGGCTAGACAAACATGACATGCTTTGTAGTCAGTGGCCTAAGAACTAAAGCAGTTAGCAGTGCCCAAATGAAATAAAAGAATTATTTGACTCAACCTTTGTTGTTCAAGATAAAGAATACTTCTAATCACTCCTGACAAAGGCTAGCAAAATAGTTTACTTCTAAAACAGGCATGTTATGAGGCGCTCTTAGTGCATAATCTTGCAAACTATGTCACAAGAGAAAGGAGAAAATCTTCAAGTACATAAACTATGACTTTCAGCTGTAGCTCAAGCTGTGTTTACTGAAAGGGGTATGTTCCTCTCTGAATAAAGTCCTGAGATCAAGTCTCAGATGCAGTCAAAAGACAGAAGAAGTAAGAGGTGAATAACCAATTAATTCCAAGAACAAAGTAAGTTACTTCAGGAGTGCAAAGATATTTTCCTCCTGTTCTTAAGTTGCCAACAAAAAGCTTGTTCTCTTGCTGTGGCCCTCTGCTGAGGTCTTGCTGGTAAAAGAAGTTTATCCAGTCTACTTTGCAGTGGATTTACGCTGGGCTTTACCATAGTCTTTGATGTGGTCACTGAGGTAAATGTATTCACAGTGTTACTACAGCATTATAAATTACCTCAAAAGATTGCAGAAAGGACTGACAGGAAGTTCAACAAAGAGAAGTCCTGAGTATGTGGAGGAATAAGGCCATTTACTGGTATAGCCTGGGGGCTGACTAGCTGGAAAGCAGCTTTGCCAAAAAACACCTGGAAGTCTTGGTGGACAAAAAGTTGAACATGAGCCAGCAAGGCACCCTTGCAGCAAAAAAAGGCCAACAGCATCCTAGGCTGCATTTTGAGCGTTGTCAGCAGGTTGAGGGAGGTGGTAATTTGGGTGGCTAAGCAAGGTTTTATTCTTGTTTCCTTAGTTTCAATTTGTCTTCTATTGCGGCATATTTCATCTGCAAATCTGTGCTTTTCTGCTGCCTTGAGCAACTTTATCTCAGAATCTGTGCTTTTCTGCTGCCTTGAGCAACATTATCTCACTTCTGCCCTCTCAGCCTAGGTTTTTAATTTCATTCTTCCCTTACTTATCTGCTTTTCTGTTCCATTTATTAATTTACCTTGTTTATCCTTATCATAACTTAAATTTAGCTATTGCCAGTAAAAGCATTCTGACCCTTTCTTTCAACTGGGTTTTGTCTAATGATTTATTATTGTTGTTTCTATTAGAAGAAGAAAGAGAAGTTGAGTGTTTCTAATACAGTTCAGTTTATTTACCAAGACTGTACAAAAGCAGGTT
>NW_009637587.1:0-6036 GCF_000690535.1 Cariama cristata | reverse complement strand
TCAAACATGATGTTGGTTATAACACCAAATCCTCACTTGGGAAAAAACGTGCCTTTTTCTTAGGTGACAACAGTGCTTGTTCAAGTTGCCCCTTTTTCTTCTTTGCAACTTCTTTGTCTGCCTTACTGGACTTCTCTTATACAGAAAGGCACACTTCTACAAATATTATCCAGTGAAACCCCACTATGAGCTGTGCACGTATCTTTGTATGGTAATCTATGACTGTGTTGGTAAGTGTAGTGTTAGTGTTCCATTTAAAAAAAAGTGTATTTTAAATTATAATTTCTAGAAGTTGGAATAATTTTAGGGAATAGTTTATGATGCTTTCATTAAATATCTGGCCATTGTCAAAGCTATGCTTGATATCTTTCTGTGAGTGTGAGGGGAAGAAATTTCTAACTTGCACATACAACCTTTTCACAATGTCAGTTGACTATTATTACTCCAGTATAGGCAGAAAAGATAGGAAATATAGTTTACTGGGACCATTACCTTGTAGTATAGTTGTACAAAGATGATATATTTTGTAGTATGAAATGTAAGGTTTAGGCCCATGAAATCTTTTTGCTTTATCAAATTGAGGTTTATCGCTATCTTCTAGTTTGATAGAATGTGATAATGTTTTACCATATGTACCTGTAATCCTTTGATTGAAACAAAACTTTATTCCAAACTTAAACTTTTTTTTTAATGTTATATGAAGATGATTTTGGTTAGAGTACATTAGTGTTTTGAGCTGTTGGCATTTCTGTCTATTGTTTTCCTATTGCATTGAAGACTGCTTTGTGATAATTACTCTTGATGGTTACCATGATTGTTTGAGAGGGGGGTTCAAATGGGGGACCTAAGGCATTTTTGAAGACATACAGAATAATAACAAATACAATCCCCATGCTTTTTATCTAACCTCACTGCATTATTCGTATCAGTGAATTTGGAAAGGATTCTGTGCTAGTATTTAATTTCTGTGTTCTAATGAACATGCATGAAACTTCATCATCACATTTTCTTACCTCTTTAATACTTGTATAAAAACCAGAGAATGTTACCTTATCAGAGAATCAGAGAATATTACCTTACATCATTACCTTATCTTCCACAAGGGTTATGCTAGTGCATTTAACGTTGCATTTGCCAAAGAACAATATCACACATAAACCTTTTAACTAGTGTGGGGACCAGCTTTGTGATTTGTGATAAATTTGTTGTGCTCCTGAAGCTTCTTTCTAACAGTAACATACACTTCCACCTTTGTGTGGAAAAGATTAATCTTTTTTTATAAGTGAGAAACTGAGGAATGTGGATGTGGCGTTGTACACTGCTTATAGTCAGATAGAAAGTCTATTGCAGACAGAATTCGAAACTTTAATCACAGCCCTGTGCCTTAGTGACTGTATTATCATTTCTCTGACTTTGCTATGGGGAAATTTACTTAACTGACTCTAGTATGTCTGTCTTGGACGCTATTTCTTGATAACATTTTAGAGAGTTGTACATAATTCAATGTAGTTCCCTTTGCACTTCTGCAATGTGTACTGTCATAGAGTTGATGCCATCAGTAAATACTAAGTTTTCACTTGGATAATCTGTTTCTGCACTTTACAAAATGAGACAGGTAATTTGTAGATGAGCCAAGAGAATCTGATTAGGTATTTGAGATCAGATAAACCGTGTGGGGCTGCCTTTGTTCCTGAACAGTGTGACTGGAAGAGTTGTATGTTAGAATAGATGTTGCACTGTAAGATACCCCTCTCCCCCCACCTTTTCTAGAGAACTGAAGTTATGCTCTACATGGACTTTATTCAGCTTTTGTTCTTACCGGTTGATCCTAGAAACTCTAAAGATTTAATGTTAACTATTTTATCTTGTACTGAAATTTTATTTTTAGACTGTACACTGTGTAATGTTAAGGAAGAAACCCATAGATTCTTCTTTGATACATAAGAGGAAGAGACTACAAAAATTGTTATACATAGTTTAATTTAAAATGGTATGATAAATGTAATCCATATCTTTAATTTTGTTTCTAATTCACTTAACCATTTACCCCATATTTACGAAAAAACACTTCTCATTTATGTTACCATTTAAAAGTTATAATATTCTGTAGAGCACATCTAGGAAATGACCTTTCTTCACTTGAAATGCTCTAAAATTAACTTTTCATAGACTGTAAGCAGCACTCCAGAGACAGGTTCTTTAATGTACTGGATATTGCTTTCAAAGTACTCTTAATTGCCTAAATTAATAATGGCCTATTTTTTTTTTTTCCTTCGGTTCTTGTAAGGGACAAATGAATTTGAATCATTCTCTAAAGAATTGAATCACTGGCCATCTTTTTCTGATTACTCTTTGCATTCATTATGAAATTAAAAAAAAAAAAGAACGGCAAGGTCACCTTCAGCATGTTTTTTGTTTGTGAGAAAAGCAAAGGCAAGTGACACTAATTCCACTTAACCAGTTCTTAGGAAAGAACAGACTGCAAAACCTGCGGGGACTTATGGCAGCTCTAGATGGTGTATGTATATATAAAGGCAATGTGATAGCTTCTGACTTGTTTAATGAAAGAGAGATTTTGTGTAAACAAAGGCCAATACAAACAGATTTGTGACCTAATCCGAAAACTAGAGGAAAGAATAAGACTGATTTGTGAGTCCTGTTTGTATTTTTTTAGGAATGTAACAGTAAAGCAGATGTAAAATCTTCCCTATTTTTTTTTTTTCTAGATGTAAGCTTTATTCATTAATGTGAAAATCTGCATTATGGGATGTACATGAGTTTTCTGTACTCCATCTGGCAGCTCAGAAGAGACAGAAAATTAGTCAGGAACTTTATTAATCACTTGGGGTTCAGCTGAGTATGTAATTAGCCCAGAACAGCTTTTTAAAATGTTGCATATAAGGTATGGTAAATCAATTCCAGCTCAATAAATCAGGCTTGTTTGCAAGCTTGAACTTCCAAAAGCAGTACACTCTGAATGCTGATATACCAGCAATTTGATAGAAAGCTCTTTACTGATGGGTATCAGCATCTTGGGTCCTTAGTGGTAGCACTCAAATTAAAAAGGGAAATATGGGAAATGAAAAGATTGAGAAATTGCAGTTTAGATAGCCTCAAGTGCTAGTGAAAGACTTTGAGGAAAGCAAAGTGTATGGTCATTCAGGTTTGTGCTTATGACTTGGGCTCTCATGGTACAGGGATGTGCCTTTTCAGGCTGTACCTGCTAATGATAGAAAAAATATGAAAATATCTCATGCCCTGTGTTAATTGTGACTACTGGAGTATTAACATAGTGAAACAAATGGAGCCGGTGGAAGGAAAATACCTATGGTAATTTCATGTAATGGTATAGAATAGAATCATAGAATTGTTTAGAACGGAAAACATCCTTTAAGATCATTGAGTCCAACCATTAACCTGGCACTGCCAAGTCCACCACTAAACCATGTCCCGAAGCACTGCGTCTGCATGTCTTTTAGATACCTCCAAGGAATGTGACTCCACCACTTCCCTGGGCAGCCTGTTTGAATGTTTGAAAACCTTTTCAGTGAAGAATTTTTTCCTAATATCCAATCTCAACCTCCCCTGGCACAACGTAGGGCTGCTTCCTCTTGTCCTATCCCTTGTTACTTGGGAGAAGAGACCAACCTCCACCTTGCTACAACCTCCTTTCAGGTAGTTGTAGAGAGCGTTCAGGTCTCCCCTCAGCCTCCTCTTCTCCAGGCTAAACACCCCCAGCTCCCTCAGCCGCTCCTCATAAGACTTGTGCTCCAGACTCTTCCCCAGCTTCGTTGCCCTTCTCTGGACATGCTCCAGCACCTCAATGTCCTTGTAGTGAGGGGCCCCAAACTGAACACAGTATTCGAGGTACGGCCTCACCAGCGCCAAGTACAGGGGAACAATCACTACCCTGGTCCTGCTGGCCACACTATTTCTGATATGAGCCAGGATGCTGTTGGCCTTCTTGGCTGCCTGGGCACACTGCTGCCTCATGTTCAGCCGGGTGTGGACTGACACCCCCAGGTCCTTTTCAGCCGGGCAGCTTTCCAGCTGCTCTTCCCCCAGCCTGTAGCATTGCGTGGGGTTGTTGTGACCCAAGTGAAGGACCTGGCACTTGGTCTTGTTGAATCTGATATGGTTGGTCTCAGCCCATCGATCCAGCCTGTCCAGATCCCTCTGCAGAGCCTTCCTACCCTCAAGCAGATCAACACTACCGCCCAGCTTGGTGTTGTCTGCAAACTGACTTGAGAGTACACTCGATCCCCTCATCCTTGTATCTTTAAGAAATTTTTTTCCTCTACTGTACTATAGCTGCTATTTTAATATTAAAGTTAAATATTATTCGTAAACAAACCAGATGCATCCTTTAATTACTAACTCAAGCAAAATTAACTAAGGGAGCAGGAAGACTATGAGTAGAATTTGGTGGCCTGTTTCAGTTCTTACAATTTCCTGTGTAAAAAAGCTTAAAATGGGTGTAAATTTTTTTAAAAATATAAATGTATAATATATTGTAAAGGTGACAGCTGCAGTCTGAATTTTTTGTTTAGAGGGGAATTCAACTCATTTTATGTGGAGTTTTCCCTGGAAGAATGCAAGACTTGACATTTTAATGCTAACACTCTTCTAATGGTATCTTCTCTATTTTTTTGAAAGCCTGGCCAGCAGATTCAGTAGTCCCAATGCACAGGGATGCAGTGGTTTGTTCTGTAGACTTGTGTTTTGTGTTAGAGGCCATTTACTGGCTCTACTTTCAACTGAACCAGGGCAGGAATACTATAAGTGATTATGGTAAACACCTGCTGTGGAAATGCTCAAGGTAGTCCAACTTTGCAGCCAAGAGAAGCTTACATTATACAAAGGCTTACTGAATTTATTAATCAGCAAAAGTAATATTAACAAGATTGTTGTGTATGAAGTAGAGAGATACTTTTTAATTGCGTAAATTTTAACATGTTGGATTTCAGGCTGTCTTGAAATGACTGGATAAATGGAAGAGAAAATTCTCTCCTAGCATGGCAGACTATGTATCATATATCCCTAAACTCCCTCTCTTAATGTTTTGGATTTGTACAAGTAGAAGACAAATCTTATTCTTAAAGATGATACAAATATTTAGGTATGGCGGGGTCTTCAGTGGGCTTTCAGTACCATGTATCATTTTGCATGCTTTTAATCTGCATGTGTATGCTGATGCATTAACAAAGGTGTATGCTTTGCCCTAACATCTAAGTGTACGTTGTAATACACTAATTACCTGCATACACACAGGTGAAACTCTTATGTCTGGTGTGTAAAGCTGTCATTACCTGCACATACAGTTAAAGTTTATGAGCACTTTGTGGTGGTTATTAGTACATCTGACTATATGTATCCAGAATTGTGCATGCAGTCCTGGAAATGTGCAAGTGAAAATTGGGCTCTTTCTGTGCAAGTGATGAGCTGATGAAAGACAAAAAAAAGGTGTATTATACATAGAAGAACAATTCTAGGGAATAACAACTGAATTTTCTTGTGTCACTGTCATACAAAACTGAGGAGGTTCACAAATATTGCATATTGCAATACCTGGCACAACACACATTTAGTTGTTCTTATGTTCACACATTTTAGTTCTTCCTATTACTGGGTCTCATTGGGTGTCCTGGTTTTGGCTAGGACACAATTAATTTTCTTTCTAGCAGCTGGTGCAGTGCTGTGGTTTTGTATTTAGGATGAGAATAACATTGATACCCCACTGAGGGTAAGTACTACATAACAACTAAAACATAAGTCAAAGACTTTTCAGTTTCCCCTGCTCTGCCAAGGAGGAGGTGCACAAGAAGTTGGGAGGCAGCACAGCCAGGACAGCTGCCCGGAACTAGCCAAAGGGATACTCCATACCATAGAACGGCATGGCCAGTATAGAACTGGGGGGAATTGGCTGGGAAGGGGCTGATCACTGTCTGCGGACGGACTA
Source organism: Cariama cristata (assembly GCF_000690535.1). Lineage (NCBI taxonomy): Eukaryota > Metazoa > Chordata > Aves > Cariamiformes > Cariamidae > Cariama > Cariama cristata. Next base: position 77 of record NW_009637587.1, on the reverse strand, counting down.
GGCGTCAGTTAGCAGGTGGTGAGCAATTGTATTGTGCGTCACTTGTTTTTCTTGGATTTTATTCCTCTCTCTGTTAT
>NW_009637586.1:70441-74129 GCF_000690535.1 Cariama cristata | reverse complement strand
GATGCTGCAGCAGGTACCGGTCCCGTTAGGGACACTGAGGTACCGGGCGGGTAGGGATGCTCAGTCGGGTACAGGTCTGGGTAGGGAGGCTGGACCGAGTACCAGTCTGATGAGAGATGTTGGAGCAGATACCGGTCTGGAGAGAGGGGTTTGGGCGCGGGCAGTGCTCAGGTGTTGCTGGACTGATGGAGCAGGTCCCTAAACGGGATGTTGGTGCAGGCAGTCTGCTGGCTGGGGCTGGTGGGACAAGGTGCAGCCCAGGGGGTTTGGGTGCTGGTGCTGGTCCGGATGGGTGTGGTGGAGGGGGCACCAACCTGCGGGGGTGATGGATAAGGAACCGGTTTGCAGGGTGCTGGAGCAAGGACCAGTCCACAGGGTGGGAGAGATTGAGGAGGGACCAGTTGGATGGGGGTGATGGAGGAGGGTGAGAGAGCTCAACCCACTCATCTGTCCCCATGTCAGGGGTTTTGTGATCACCCCTTTGAGATCACTCCCAGGGTGGGTGTTTACCTGCAAGTGCTCCCTGTATGGCAGGGGCTAAAGCAGCCCCTCAGTCTGAGGAGAGGAGCAACATCCTACCTACCCCATAAACCCCATCTCTGAGGGCTTCTTGGAAACTTAGGGCATGAGAGAAACAAATGCGGAGAGGAGGGTTTGCATTAACTTGAGGAACTCACTACAGCAGTGTGAGAAAGCAAATAAAATAATTCTGGTAACACGGGGTGCACTCGTAGTGCCCAAATGGCACAAGGTCTTTTTGTTTGGGACCAGGTGGCATTGTGCACTGTGTTACATCAAAGCAAACACCTGGCAGAAATTATAAATCAAATGCAGTGACGTTTGTCATTGTTTCATTGTTACATTATATTGGGTGCCACAGGCAAGAAGTGCTTAAAGGTCAGTAGCCTTGTCCAGAAACATCCAGCACCCGACTGTAGGTTACCAGGCTAGATGAATTGTTGCTCTGGAATGAGCTGGCACTATCTATATAATAATAAAGGAAATTAAAAGCTTCTGAAGCATCCTCCCCATCGGACAGGCTCCTCCGATCCCCTTGCTTTCCTCCCATCTTTTCCGACTTCTGTTCTCTCTTCTCTGTCCTCGTCTATCTGCTCGATCTGTCCGCTAGAACTTGCTGTGCCCTTATTGAAAATCTATTCTGTTTTGTTACTTATTTGTCCTGTTTTTCACCCTGGTTCATTAGGGATTCCCAGTGTTGTGGGGGTTTTTTTTCTTCTCTCTTTTCTGTACATTGTATGGAAATTGGATGTTTCCTGGCTGCTTATCTCCAAGCCTTGGCATCTGTGTTTGTTGCTGTAGTTCCTCCAAGGAAGTACTGCCAAGCAGTGCAGCGGCAGAGACGGCAACAGGGTCAGACGAGTTCTGTAGAAACAGCGAGCAGCTTGTTTCATACAGCATTTCAGAAATTGCAGTGCACAAGGTAACTAACAAAGGAGAGGAGAACTCTGCACCCCAGGGAGCGAAGGAGGGGTCCTGCAATCCGCTGCCCTCTGATATGCTATAGTCCCAGACCGTTCATAGATAAGTTCCCACATCAGCTGTGCGTCTGATACAGGGGGGCACAGAGCAAAGGTGGGACCCTGCTATATGAAGTAATCATGAAGTAGGGCAAACTGACCCTTTCTCTTGCTTTGCCCTCTCCCACCCACTTCTTTTCCCCATTGGATCTCTGAAGTGGTTCGGGTTTGATGAGCTCCTTCATCCCAAACACAGCAAGGGGCCAAACACTGTTCATCTTACACCATAAGCTTTTAGCACAGGAGCCTGGCACAAAAAGCACATCCTCATGTGCTGCCGTGGTACCAGGAATGGTCAACACAGTGCTCTGACCTGGCTGAAGTATATTGCTGGGGAGATGTGGAAAAACCGAGTGCCTGATCTGCAGCGGGTCAGGGGATGATAAAGGGTTTGCAACTTTGAAGGCCACATGATAGCAGCATCTTTTTCTAACAGGACCTGTAGGTTTTTTTTTAAAAGTGCACAACAGTGTAGAGAAAGAGACCCTTCCAAAGTTTTCCAGGAGCTCCCTGTGTGTCCAGGAGGGAATGGCTCCTCTCCGTGAGACATTTGGGAGGTACTGGATATTTGTGCAGCTCTCCCCCAGGTCAGGAATATTTGGCTGATGGATTGTGTGGCTCAGCATCCTCCTCCACACCCCCACAGACCATCTTCGTTTTGGTGAGCGCGGCCCAAGCATTAAGGGAAGCAAAGAGCTGGCCAGGTGTCTCTTGGCAGGCTCACGGCACTGAGAGGAGCTGGGAAATGCAGGCAGGTGCAACTCTTCTTTTTCCTTGGCATCAAAACACTATCTAATTATTGTGAGGAGCAAACAGCTTGCCCACTTTTACACATGCCCTGCCCCCTGCCTGTGATTTGGGTTGTCTTTGGAAGATTATGCCTCATACGGGTGGGAGCAGGGGCGAACATATTTCTCTCACCTACAAATACTGAGAAATTGCAGAAAGAAAGAACAAAATGTTCGTTAGGGACAAAGTAAGAATGTAATATTATTGGCAAAAGGACCAAAAAAATCATGCTGTTTCCCAGGACAATAAGTTCCCAGCATCGCAGGTGAAGGGAGGTAGGAGCCAAGGGTGACCGGAGCTGCTCTGCCTGCCAGAGGCTTCTGAGAAAGATGTTTGCCCCTTAAGCAGTCCCATCGTGCTCCTCCAGATATTCTTATACCACCTCCTGCAGCCGGGAGATGCTGAAACAAAGAGGTGTCAGGGCAAGGATGAAAATTCAGCAGTTTCTTGCTCCTGACACTGTGTCGCTCTCATTAGCCTGTTCCTCCCACCCTGCAGCCACCCCTGCGCGCAGGTTTCCATCCTGCTACATCCCTGTCATTATATATACGTATCACCTATAGACGCATCGCTTGAATTGCATGCTCGGCAGTGCTGCGGGATGTCAGCGGGCAGGCAGCCGTGCTCGTCCCGCTCGCCTTGCCTCGCTCCTCGCGCTCGCCGGCCTGTGCTGCCACGGTGAAGCATTACCGTGATGAACGGTCTTGGCACTTTGTTTCCGAACAACCACCTGGTTCCGGGCTGCTGAACTTTTCCTGCAGCCCGGTGATGCCTACATTTCCCTTCATCGCTCCGGCTCTTTGTTTCCCTGGAAGGAAACAAAAGACACATTCACATCTGTCTTGGGGAACACTAACGCAATCGCAGCCATTTCTTCATCCACCCCAGGATAGGGGAGAGGGCCAGAACCTCTCACCGCGGAGGAAGACAAAGGATTCGTCATCGAGTGGAATAATTATTGCCGATGGCGAGGAGGAAAATTCTGCTCCTTGGTGGCAGTTTAAAGGGACTCTTTGTTATTATGCATCTGCTGTAGCAGTTCTGCAGGGGTCCGGCTGTGTCCTGATTGTCTGTAGAGGGAGCTGGTGACCCGCTGCTACCAGGTGACTTCTCAAATTAGCGTGTGAGCCATCTTAGGGAGCACTTGACACTTGGTAATGGGTTGGACTTAATATGAGTCAACCTTTTCTTTGCTAGTCCAGACCACATGCCTTTCCATCCTGATTACAAGAGGAGTTATATTCTGCTCTTTTTAAGTGATGAATTGGAGTATCTAATATCGCTGGCCTGCCTGGAAGCTTGTCAGTAAATTGCCGCTTTTTCCTCATGTGCCCTTTTCTAACACCTTCCTTTCAAAGGCT
>NW_009637586.1:69829-70410 GCF_000690535.1 Cariama cristata | reverse complement strand
TGCCACAAAGAGATTTTGTGTCCTTTATGGTGGCTGATGTACTTGCTCCAAGTGGTCTGTAGCGTGCTGTAGTCGTAATGCTTCTTGTCAAGGTTGGTCCATGGAGTATAAACATCCTGCTTAGATCTTTCAGGCTGAGATTTACTGCGCCTGACCCAGAGTTAATCTAAAACTTGCTCTCCACCGGAAAGTTTTGTTGGAAAAAGTGCTGTATTCTACCAACATACACTTTTGTGCACTCACACAGCAGGTGCACGCGAGCCAACAATTACCCGGCTCGGTCTGGAGGAGTAATACCTCTCTGCAAGACACAACCCACAGACCCTGTAACGATTCATGTAAATGGAGCCAATGGAGAGACCTTTGTGCTCGTTGGGTATGGCAGGGCTCTAACAAAAGGCCTGTGATGCATCAGACTGGAAAATAAAAGCAATGTTGGAGCACTGATTTGAGTAAGAAAATACTCGGTGTAGGCTCGGATTGCAACTCTTCTGACGGTAACTTGAGCTCCGGCAGCGAATTTCAGGTTGGTTGCAGAGCTCCCCTTCCTCTCTGTAAAGCACTCCTTCATCTCTGCTGCT
>NW_009637586.1:65489-69798 GCF_000690535.1 Cariama cristata | reverse complement strand
CTTCATCTGTGCGGCTCGGCGGGGGGGGGGGGGCCTGCCACAGAGACGTATCCAAAACCCCTTTGCTCCTGCCTAGAGTGAGCTGAAGGAGGTGAAGCTCCATAGTTTGTTTCCTTAAGCTGAGCTCTGAGAGGATGGCAGGAGCAGTGGTACATGCAGGGAATCGGTGTCTGGCAGGAGGGCTGGGAGCAACAGGATGGAAAGCACTAGCAGACCCCTGAGCAATTCAGTGGAACAAAAAGAAAACCCAGCGCTGTGAACGTAACCAGTCCCTCTAAGGGCTTCCCAGTACAGTTGGTGAAAAGTTACTCTTCGGTCCAGTCCTGATTATCAGCAGGTTGCAAGACCTCCAAGGAGGGAATTTCTGAGCTTGCCAGAGAGGAGGGCAGTAGCTGTGGTAGGAGGATGCACATCGCCAGCCAGCGTTTCTTGGGTGCAGAGTTGCCGAAGCCATGGCCAGTCCCACCTGCAGCAACCAGAGCAATGAAGAGAGCAAAGCGGTTCCCACAAGGACTTTGAGTTTCCCTTTTGCCTAGGTGGGCTTCTTGTTTCCCATCTCTAACCCCACAAATGCACAATTCCCATCTGGAAAGCAAAGGAAACCTTTTTCTCCCTGCAGAGAACAAGGAGTTGCAAATGTTGGTTCATTTAGCGAAGGCTTATTGAGCAACTCACGGTGAGGTTAAGTGATTCAGCCGTCAGTAGTACGGTGCCCGCTCCTCCGTGCTGCTGCCGGACTCGTAGGCAGAGAGCGCAGCCCTGGGACCACGGCCAGCGGTGACACAGCAGATCCCGCTGCCACCATGAGCCCTCCTGGCCTCTCTCAGACATGGATGAAGGGGTCAGTTTTCTCTTGTATTCTCTGGAGCAGCCATGGTTATTCTGCTTGGACGTCTGTTCATCGGTGCCTACTTGCATGCCAGATGTGCTTTTGATCTTCCAGGATAGCATTTAAGAGGAGCTCCCTTATCTTTCCTTGGGCTTTCAGGCTACAGGTATTTTGTTTTTTCATCCCTGAGACCAGCACTACTTAAATACATCTACAGGCACGGTTGCTATAAAAAACAGTTGTTCCAAAGACAGAATTCTTCTAATTGCCTCCATTATTTGTTTTCCCTGTGCCTGGGTCATCCTCAGCAGCAAGAAATAAGCCCAAACGACAACATTAGATAATAATTATTTTGCCATTTCTCTGGTTTCCATCCCCTGTTGCCTCTGGAAACAAGGGAGTTCCCTGGCACAGTAGATTCACTGTAGAAGCAGAGTTTCAGGTGTCCTTCAGCAAACACCACGGCAGAGCAGGCTGGTGTCAGCAGCTCTGCCCCTTGCAATGCAACAGAAAAAAAGAAGAAGAAGAAAAAAAAGAGCATTGTTACAGCTCCTTTTTCTTTGTGTTCCCACTGTAAATCTAAACAACTCCTTGTCTTGGCTGAGCAGCAGCCTTGGTGGTGGTGGTGGCCTTAGGCGATGCATCCTTATCAACATTAGCAGCGCTGACTAGGATCGGGAAGAAAAAGGGCTGATCCAGGGAGACGGGCATGGCGCTGCCAAAACCTGCTGGGGTAGCATTGATGGTGTGGGGTGAGGGGGCAGGCTGGGAGCGGGAAGAAAGATCAGCAGGGAGGGCAGCACATGGTAAAAGTGCTCGGTGTGTGGTTGGTGGGACCAAAATGGTCTTCCTGAAGCACTGATGATGCCACAGCACAAATGCTGTGTCTTGCTCTCAGGTAACCCCATTAGGAGTCTTTACACCAGCCCAGAGGTGATCGTTGCTCTTGGGGATGACGCTACAAGGCAGAAACGCTGTCAGCTTTTAGGGACGCTCCCCTTTTGCCAGACTGTCAGCAGCTTCGTCCCCCTGACCCCACTAGGTTTGCTGGCCCCACTATTGACCCTTCTGAGTTTCCTTTTTTGCGTGGCGTTTGATTCATCAAGCTGGCTGCTCATGGACCGGGTCAGCTCTTTCCAAATTTAAGTGCTGGACTCTCTTCTTGCTACTGCAAGCAAAGTCCTTGCTACTGCATACAGAAATCCACTGGGAATATCACAAACACAAAAAAACCTCAGGCTGGCCACCTGCATGCTGAGCATGTTGTCCCTCCCCATCCAGCGTTCTCCACAGGCAGGGCTACTTTTAAAAGCACATATTGTCACAGTCATGACAGTTTTGAAGTGCTCTCTCAAGACCTCCCTCAGTCAAACAGCATTGCAGTGGGCTTCAGGTACTGCCCATGTGTCTGGCAGCTCTGAATCAAAGGACGGTTCTTCCACCGTGACCCGTCACCTCCCAGCCCAGGCTTTACTGGTATCTTCAGTAATATAATTCAGCCCTCAGCCAGCGGCTACAACAGGGGACATGTTTCCCCTGTGAAGGTTAAACATCATCAAAGGGCATCTCCAGTGCCTTTTCAGACACCCAGAAGCACACTCGACTGTCAACTGGTAGCTGCTCCGTTGGTAATTAAACAACTTCTTTCCTGCTGCCTGGATATCCACAGTGTAGCTTTATGAGCCAGGGGAGGAGAGAGGAGGCCGAGCTCTGAAATCACTATTGGCTTTTCAGTATTTGGCATCTGGTCATTGTCATCTGGGGACTAAGTCCCTGCGAAGGTCCTGGGACAGCTCCATTGCTGGTGAGTGCCTGTAGTGGTGGGCAGATAGCTTGGGCAGTTGCTGGTTACGGGGTGTAGCTCTCATCCAGGCACTCCCCGCCCTCTTTGTATAGGCACCAGATGTTATTTTGAGGATGCTGGTATAGAAGAACCACCCCAGGAGGATGTCACTGCCCAGTAGAAGTCCTCGGCATCCATGTCAACAGTGAAAGAAACCACACGAGACCTGAAGTATTCAAAGGGGCTGCGCAGAGCAGTGGGAAAAGTAGGCAAGAGATGGGTGTGGGAGGATAAACCCAAGGACCCACAGCCCCTCAGACGCGTTGTCTTTTCATATTGCACCGTTCCAATTTCCCAAGGTATGTGGCATCTAAGATGCTGGAGGAGCCACTGGTATTTCTGTCTTTTGGGATGCAAATGTTTAGGGTGACAGGATCTGCTGCAAGACTGATGCTCTGCTGTTTGAGCTCCCTTGATATCTCTGCTCTGTTGGCTCAAAAAATTGTCTCAGGAAAAATGTGTAGTGTAGACATGTTTTTTAAGCAGTGAGGCTTTTGTCTCAGCTCCTCTCTAGCTCATCACTGGGCTTTTGGTTTTTATTCCTTCTCCCTTGCAGAAGGGGAAAGCTAAATACATACACATACCCCCCAGTCCCAAGCCCTTCACTGTATCCTTTTTGCCTGCTTCAATGCCTTTTTCTTTGCTGGCTGTTTCATTAACACAGCCAAAGAAACTGAACCGATGCCAGGAATAAACTTGTAATCGAAGACCTGAGATGAAGGAAGGAATAAGGTCCTGCCAGTACGCAGGATAGGGAGAGGTGAAGTGTGTGACATTTGAGGCCTGCAAGTGAGTGAGTATTTTGTTTTTAGAGCAGCAATAAAACAAGAGCATCCCAGGGTGATCGAGTCAGGCCATACTAACATTACGGTGAATGCATGTGGATGAGACCTGACACTCTACAGGTGCGAGAGAGACTTCTCTGGCTCAGGGAAAGTGCATGCTGGCTTGGGGACAGAGCCTGAAAGTCCTGGACCATGGCTCCCTCACAGGCAGCAGTAACCATCAGCCTGCTTCAAGCATCCTCCTGCCTCTTACAGGTTCTTCGGGGCAGGTAGCTCAAGGCAGCGACAGGGATTTGGTTGTGGTGCTCCCGTTACCCCAGCGCAGTGATCCCCAAGCAGTGTCCTGGTGGCAGGCTGCCGCAGGCATCCCTCCGGTTGCCTCGTGTCCTTTATTTGTCAGAGCTGCACCATTCCCGCTGATTCTTCACCGGTTTTGTCACATAAGCATTTCAGCCTAATTTGCTTATTCCCTATTAAGCAATAGGTGTCTCTGTTTTGCAAACTCACGTGTCTTGATTCCTGCGTCCTCAGCATACGCTTGCAATGATTACACGCAGTGATTTGCAGCCAGGCAGAAATCTCAGGGCCAAATCCTGCTCTGATTTACACTGGTGCTGATGTGGAGCCGCGGTTACCACCTGACAGGTAGGGATGCTGAGCACCTCCGACCTTCCCGTCTTGTTGTGGTTCCTGGGAAGGAGCCTGCAGGACGGATGATGTGATGGAGGTGGGGTTGGGGCATGGGAGGAGGTCACCAAATTAGCCAGGCTGGTTTGCATGAGATTGACAGAGCTGCATTTCCCATGGTGGGTAATAGCAAGTGCCATGAGCAACAGTGAGGCCATCGGCTGG
>NW_009637586.1:42893-65478 GCF_000690535.1 Cariama cristata | reverse complement strand
CTGGGTAATCGCAAGTGCCATGAGCAACAGCGAGGCCATCGGCTGGCACTTTTACATCGAGTCTCCTTGGCTTTCTGGAAGATGCTATGCCACCAGCCTGGCTGCACAAGCACTGCCTCTGCGGCTCATGTACCAGAGCTGCATCGGGGCCCAGCAGGGCCAGGTGATTTTCCTGAAAGCCATGATAGTGTCACACTCTTCCAAATGCAGTCGTATGACTTGATGGAAAGAATGAAACTTGGAGCAGTAAAAATAGCACCCGATATTTAGGAAGTTTTTGACACCCAGGCTGCCAAGCTGTGACAATATGAACAAGTGAGATTTTAAACACATCGAAGTGCGATTTCAAACATCTCATGAAGATGTATTGCAGGATCTTTCATCCTAGCAAACAAACGTTTTAGAAATGTCTTCCAAATTAATCCCCACAGAGGGAACCTTACTCACCAGAAGAGTGCAGGGCTATTCAATGGCCACCGCTTCTCTTGATCACAATCTCCTCCACACCCCAGGATGAAAGCCTCAAAAGCAACTGGGGAAATGTCACAGGGAATGATCTGCAAGTGTCAGATGTCCTGGCTCCTCCCGCTATGTTATGAAATGTGATGCAGGAAGGCAAGATGAGAAATGAGCCTGCGAGAGCTGCATTTCTGGATGGGGGAAGACCAGTGTTAGGGAGAGTGCATGATGTTGTGTTTGAGTACATGATGTCAAGGCTCAAAAACGCATCTCTGATCGCATCGCTTCTCAAAAATGCATCACGATTCCCATCACTGGCTTTAGCTTTTGTTTCTAGTTTGCAAGTTGTTTTATGTGTGGGGCTAACCGGCAGTGAAGCCTTTCCTCTCTGGTTTTCTCTCTCCTGCGACAGCAGAGCATTTTATGGATATGGGTGGACTTTGACCTAAACCCCACAGAAACCACTTTGAGTGTCTAGTGAGAAGCCCACAAGGGTACTTGCTGATGAACGTGGCCTTTTTCCATCTTTTCAGCAAGACCCTGATGTGCAAATGGAAAGCCAGGATACGGTCCCTGAGGAATCATGGTTTGCAGCCTCTGAGCTCGATTCCTCCTCACTTTGGGCTCCTGGGACACCTTTGCTTCTCCACCCTGCGGGACAGGCTGGACAGGTTGGCACTCAGAAGCCAATTATTTCTCTTTCATAGACAACTTGGAAATGTGGCAATTTCTCCCCCCCACCCCCCGAAGCCCTGGAGTCACATTTGCTGCTCTGCTGGTCTCAAAACAAACCCTGAATTTCAGGGAAGAGGAGGGAGGGTTGAAACCTGTATCCTGATCCACATTTTACCGCACTGACCCAAGTGGATCCTGCCCCATCTTTGAGGACTCAGGGAGCACATGGCTTAGCTTAATAACAGCACTGCTCTTAGCCAGCAAAACGAATTCACACACTTAATAGGGCAGTCGGTGCATCCAAGCCCATCTCTAACGAGGTGGTGTACCAGCGAGTCCCTGACGTTGCAAAGTCTGGCTTATGCATGTGAATGCACATGGGATTATATATCGCTGTGAGCATCAGCAGGAGCAAGTCTATCAAGTTTGGGAGAAGGGGGGAAATTATGTGTTTGTATTTCATTTCCAGGGGCTGGGCAGTGTATCTCTTTCCTCAAAACTGTTAGTTACAGTGACTGGGTCCATCTGGCCACGAAGCAGCATGCTGCAGAGGGTCTGTGAGCATCCTGCTCCATGTCCCCTCCCCATCCGGCTGCCTCGGGGACAGCCCATGGGTTAGGAGGGCAGTGATTTTGAGAGGGTGGTCCCTGACCAGCCCTGGCATCACACTTGTGTGCTCTTCAGATAGAAAACAGCAGTTCTGGTCTTGAGGACAACATCAGAGCAACACTTAAAAAGCAAAGTAAATATAGCTATGATTTTTTTTTCTTTTAATAGTTATAGACTGCCTTATGGGTACAGCCTGCAGCTGTTTCAGGAGACCAATGGCTGCATGTGCTTTTCAGGCCAGGGGGACCTTTTCAGATCAATTCCTGTGGTCCTCTGGGTGACATGTCCTAGCTTCTCACCCAGCAAGAGCCATACTCGCTCTCAGCAGGTAAAGAGCAGCATTTTCAAGAGGACAGGTCTGCTGTAAGCCCGTAGCGCCTGCTCCTGTCCTGGCTTGTGGGACTGTCATTTTTTGGTGTTACGGGCCAAGCCACTTCACCCCCAATGTCGCAGCTGTAAAACAAGGATCATAAAATGCACCTAACACAAAAGCAGGTTGTGAAAACTTAATTAGTAGGTGCTAGTCATTTGAACCCCTCAGATACAAATTGTGGCACTCTGAACTCTCTTTCTGAGGAATTCAGTTGGATAAATTCTGCTTAACAATCCCTCAAGGGATTATTATATCTCTTTTATGTGGAGGAGGGAGAAGAGGAAGACTTGGGTTGCCCAAGGTCAGGAAGAGGCAGAGGTTTTGTTCCACTGGGAATGGACTCCACAAATGTGGCTGAATGGGTGGTAGGGTATGGCTGAAATTTCTAGCTAGTTCATGCTTCTCGTGCCCACTTGCCATGTGTACTGTCTGCCACGGATGCTGGGGGGAAGCATGACTTGGAGGTGGGCATTGTAAAATATCCATGGAAAACAGAATTTTGAATTTTTAAGCCTGAGAATATGGATGCGTAAAGCCTGCTCTTAGAGATCTGCTCACCCAAAGAGGCTGTGTGACCTACTTGTTCAGTCAAAGCAGCTTTGATTTCACGTATCGAAATTGCTCGAAGCAAGACCGAACCGTACCTAGACACAATTAAGGGAATCATTTAAGAAGTGGGAAACGGTGAAAAGGGAAGCAAAAATCCTAAACAGCCCATTCATAGTGGATGAATAGAAAAGTCTTCGCATACCTGATTTGTCAGAAATTATTCATCCAAGAAAATTTGGACCTGAACCATAAGACAATTTTTCTTTTTTATCCTCTGATATATGAATCAGTGTCACTTTACATCTGAGCACAGAATGTTTTGACCTATATAATATCTTAGATAGTGGAAATTCAGCTTGAAAATCTCAAAGCAAAAATGAGAAAGGATGGCATAAGCCAGTAATATGGCATTAGCACATATAGATGTGACTTATCACTGGAAAGCATCCCAACAGAAGTCAGAAGAGCGTTTTGTAAATAATAGGATTAGGAAGCAGGTTGGTACTTTATGGAGCTGGCTGTACAATCAAACTGATAACAACTAGATTAATAAGGCAATTCAATCTAAACACAGTGTAGCACTAGAAAGCTTTTCAAAATCAATGCCTATCTGTGCAATTTTAATCGAGGTTGGTCTTTGCCTTTTGAAGCCAAGAGATTTGAAACTCCAGGTCAGCAAGGTGTAATAAAATAGGCTGACTTTTTTTTTTCCCCCCCCAAACATGTGCCTCTTAATTGGTACCCTCCATTTCTTAATGTTTCCCTCTTCCCAGGTGGGGGAAGTGAAGCAGTACGGTCATATTGGCTTGCCTGTGTTGGTAATGAAGTATGGCAGATCTTGGAAAATACCATCCTTGGCTAAACTATGGGTGTTTTGAGCAGCTGGTTTGCCTGGCTGGTACCTACTGGTGGGCAGAGCTGAGCAGGATGGCTGGACAGGTACATCCCATGGTATCATATCCACAGTGCACATCGTCTTCGACTGTACAAAGGGGGAAGATTGTAGGGAAGATGTCCAGAAGTTGCAGTGTAGGACACAAAGGACCGAAAGGCTGATGGTTTTGATGAAGCCAAGGAGCATTTTAGGATTCATTAAACCAGCTGAGACCTTCAGCCACGTATCATGTCCCATCTTCAGGCAATCTCTGTGGCTCAGAGAGAGAAACCAAGCCTAGTACAGGGAGCAGTGTCTTTGCCAGCACCTCATGTCCACCAAGAGCATCCTGGCTGCTGCTGGCCAGCAAAGCAGTGAGCCCAGTGCCATAGAGCAAGTCATGGGAAGATGGCTAGCTCTCCTCCACCGATGAGCCACCCCCTCCATGTTCATATATGACAGCAGAATGCTTCGTGCTCTGTTTGCATTACTGTATTTTGAAAACTTTTGCTTTTCACAGTGTGTGAAGGGAAAAGAGTAACCACTGAAACTGTCTTTGAGGGGCTGCTTGGCGAGGGATCCGGGCAGCCCATCTGCTTCCCCACCACCTCTGCACACAGTGATTTGGGAGATGTGCTCTCAACTTGTCTTCCTCACGTCCAGCATCTCCAGCCCCGATGCCTGCCTTAATTTCAGGAGGAGACATGCACAGACCTGTCGCTGGGGGCATGTAAGGCTAGATTAGATAAATGCATTTGAATAATATGTTGTGATGCTTTGGATCAGTCTTGCCGTAGCCGCAAAACATGGATGAGGTGGGAGCTAACAGGTCTTCTCCAGTTTGTAATTTCTGTGGGTTTTTTTTTCCTTTCACAGAGATTGTGAAGCAGCGCTTATTCAGAGAGCAGCATTTCTTTTTCTAAGCTCTTAATCCAGTCCCTATCTGTTTTACAGCAAGTGTGAAGGAGTGTGAATCCCATTTGGAAGGCTCCTTCAGAGGAGACGTCTCTGAAAGGATGCGTGGTTTGCACACTAATCCAGTCTGCTCCCACACCCCGCGGTGAACCCCATTAAAGCAGAGGCTTGTTAAATGCCGGTAGGCTCTAGGAATAAGCTAGTCCTGCTGTTCCCTTGATGCAACAAAAAATGAAACAGCTCGCTGACTCTCAGGTTTGTCAAGGGGAAGAGGAGAGTGTCGGAGCAGGAATCCCTCTGACTTGGCCATAGATGGTCTCCAGCAGGAGGGAGAAAAGGGACGATCCTCGTGGCATTTCCAAGGGTTTGATGTTATGCGGTGCTGAGGGCTGTGCTCAGCCTAACGAAGGGATTTACATCGCATCCCACAAGTCTGAAAATCTTTTTTGATGGCACCACATGTTCACGCACTCTATTTCTTTTTCATTTATGTCTAGTGCATTTGGGATTTTTTCAGGACTGGTAGAAATACGTGCTCCTGAGATACATTTTCATTAAGGTATATATTTCCAGGTAACAATATTTCTGCTGGAAGAGAATTTGGTTCTCTTTATGAGCATGTTCATTTGGATATCTGTGCAATGGAAACAATGAAAGAGAGCACTGAGCATGTGGCAGTTAAAATGTGCCTGACTAGGAGCCCAGCTCCCACTGAGCATCACAAAGTGGACAACTGGTTCTTTGTGACCCCGTTGAAAATAGCAAGCTAAAGCAAGAAGGGGCTCCGCAGCCAACTAGATGCAGACCAATACTTCTATGTATTTATTTTTCAGTGAGGTTTCACAGTTCGTATGAGTGGCATTGGTTTCTGAAGGGGCTTGTTCCCACATATTCTCCATTATAGCATCATATAGGTGCTGGAAACTTTGGCTGTCCCCACAGATCTTACTCAGGCAGGTCTGGCACCCATCCTTGTGCAGTGGTGTCAGGCCATGGGAGCAACAAGGCTCTCACTTCAGGTCTCGGATCCTGCGTGCAAATGACTGCAGTGAGCTGGCGTTGTAGCTTTGGCCAGGTTACACCAAAGGTGGGGACAAGGGGCTTCAGGGCACTCATGGGATTGGAAAGGGGCTGGAATGGGGCCCTGCGTCTGGCCTAGGTCACTGGGAGCCAGGAGAAGGTGCACTGTGAGGATGAGGTCTCCACCAGTCACCCAGGAGACTGGTGGCTTGGTCTGGATAAAATGGAGATGTTGGGTGGTCTCAACTGAAAGCCCACGATGAAGACAGTGGTGGGAATCCTGTCCAGATCTTTCAGCTCAGTCCCCACCTGAAAAGGACACGGAAAATCCCTTGGCAACCTGGAGATGTAGGAGACCTTCTCTATGCACTGCTAACACCTGACTCGTAAAAAAAAAAGTGGAGAAGTATTTAATGCAACCTGTAGGCTGCATGCTGGTTTGACGACGGAGACCAGATGTCTTTGATGGCTGGTTAGATCGCGCAGGTATTATTAATTGGGTTGGGTAGGAGTTTTTTTTGCCGAATTGATTTTACGATCACAGTAGGGCAGCAATGACGATGGATGTGAAAAGCCCTTCACAGGCATCAGGACATCTCCCTTCTGGATGCGGTGGGATGCGAATGGCACAGCAGAGTCTCCGTTCAGAGCCCTTCAGAGCAGGATCTCTTGACTGTTGAACAATGCTTGGCAAAGAGGAGCTGGGTTTATAAATAATGCATTTCCTTTGTCTTGCAGGAGTTCTGGAGGCAGAGGTACAATCAGATCAGCTGTGAACAGCTTACATAGCAAATCTAATAGGTTTGTAAATTAGATTTTGTGTTCATTTGTTTTTGCTGTAAGGCAGCTATTAATCTGCTTCTCCTCTTCGCTGGATAGTGCTGTTCTTATTTAGCAAATGTATCTGTTTCTTTTCACTTCTGCTTTGCATTTTCTTAATCGTTTCTCCCCCTCCTTCCCCCAGCTCAGTGCAATAATCATTTGCAAATAACCGAGGATCTGCAAGTTGCCGTGATTGAGAGAACGAGAAAGAGAGAGTTACTTATTGTGAAAATAAGTCAGTGACAGAGTTGCCATTTTCGTAGTTTTACTACGTGCTATTAGAAGAGAGATCGCTGTCTTTGACATCAGAACTTCATTCAGTTTTATCGTAACGCACTTCAGTAACGTCGCTCCATTGCAGAGTCGTTTTGTGGCATCGCAGCTTCATTCATTGTCTCTCTGTTACTTTTACAATGATTTCATGTCAGCCCAGCATTACCAAGTGGCATGGTTGCAAAGCTTAGTGACACCACGTGAGAAAGAAAGAGTGATATCATTCTGTGATGATGTCACGGCCCATAATCAAAACACAGAAAATGGACAAAACCAAAAAAAACATAGTTATTCCCAAGATTTCTTTACCCTGTTTCCTTTACGATTTTTGACACCTTGTAAGTAAGCTTTGCAAGACACAAGGTGATATGGCAAAATGCAAGATGCAAACAAATCCAACAGCCTCAACTGGCAGCCTCTGGAGAGGTACTGTACAAACACAGGGAAGGACACTGGCAGCCAACATTTATAAACACATTTCCTTACCTTTCTGAAACATTACATGGTGTGAGCCACAGTGTGTCCTTGGGAGCCCCTTCCCTGGGCTGGAGATGTGCTGCCAGGAGCTGGGTGTTGTCCAGCAGCCTGGACCGCCAGCTCTGCCCCATCTCTTGCGCTTCTCCCGCCTTGGGGTTTACATGCTTTTTATAAATGTATTTATTCACAAACCATTTGCCAGCTCGAAAAAGCCCTTTGCACCAGAGAGGGGGATACCCTTTAGCTGTTAGCGAGTGCTTTGGCTGTGTATTTTTCAGAGTGCTCTGAAGTGTGAAGGTTTTTTTGGGGGTTGTAGATAAACACACAGCTTCTTGATGAGATGCTTGGGTATTCTCTTTGGAGGGCAGCTGGCTAGAATCAAATATTCAGAGGCTCCCTTAATTCATGTCATTTGATGTAAATGGCACTGGAGTGCTGGGGCTGATTTGCTTCTTAGAGCAGGGATTAAAAGGTGAGGTCTCCCAGTGATCATCTCCAAACTGCAGCATCTGGCTGTTGCCCGTCCCCCTGCTCATTTTTGAGTCTGGAGCAGGCGATATGGATGCTGAAATCCCCATGCTCTCTTCTAACTGGGGAAAAAGTTACCAGCGAGCCAGCCTCCTCCTGTTCGGTATGGGATGCTCGTAGCCCAATCTCACAAGCAGCACCCAGCAGCTCAGCTAAATTAATTTCTCCTTTGGGTGAAGCAAAGTTTGCACTTCTCTGAGGAGGATTTTAACCCTCTCCGGGAGCTGAGCTGGCTCCACTTTGGGGTGCTCATGTGCAACCATGAGGCAACAGGGCAGCAACCTCAGCTGCCCACTCAGGAAATGTCTTGGTGAATTTTGGGGGCTCCCCAGGTCTCTGGAGCATCTCGTGTGCAAGTGTCCATCTGCCAGCCTGTCTTTGCAGAGCCTGCTTCTGTTTTTGTGTGCATGCCTTTCTACAGCTAGATGTGTAAGATTGTGGTTTCTGTGGAGCTGTGCCTGGCTGTCTGTGTTCCTGTAAGCGAGCAGGTATTTAAGGATTTGTGTCTGTCTGCTTGAGTGTAGCAGAATACAAACAGGCTTTCAATTCTTGTTTAGCTAATAACTACAATTTTGCTTTTCTGATGAAGTTTGAATTCCAGCAGCCAGAGCCGAAGACAGTGATTAGAAGTGCCATTGGGATGCTAACGGATCCTGTCTCTCTCCCTCTCCCTGTCTTTCTTTTCTCTAGAGCTGAAGTAGTAATAAATGACTCTTCGTCTCCAGCTGTTGTTGACAGAAGTAATGAAAGCATTAAGCACAACATTAAACCAGCCTCATCCAAATGGAGACACAACCAGACACTCTCTTTGAAGATCAGGTACTGGTAATTACCTATAGGACAAGGGACAGATTTGGTCCTCTCCAGTGCAAGCTGGCAAATTGTCTCTGTATATCATCTAAAGAAGTCGAGGAAGAAATAAAAGGCTTATCTCCTGCTGTGCTAGGCTTCATATCTGTAAGCGATCGCTTGGAAAGGAATTCCCAGCTGAACCAGCTGGCCTTGCAACAATAAAACAAGGAGCACTTGAGCCCCCATTTTTCAGACCAAGTGGAACTGGTGTGCGCTGGTGGTTGGTGATGGAGGGGAGAGGGAGAGCCTCTATCCAGGGTAAATTCAGGGACCCTCCACTGACGGTGGCTGGCCATGCTAGCCCGCCCTGGGAAGGGATGGGTGGAGAAGGAGCAGGCATTAAGATGGAGATACGTGTTTGAAAGCTGTTGCTGGAGAGCATCAGTTGGCTGGGACTGGGCATGGAGTGAGGGCAGGCAGGAGGCAAGAGTTTGTCTTATGTATGACTCAAATTATCTCTGCACCTCACTTGATGGGGCTGTTTTCTTCCCTGTCCTCAGGAAACAGATCCTGAAGTTCTTGGATGCGGAGAAGGACATTTCAGTGCTGAAGGGGACGCTGAAGCCGGGGGACATCATCCACTACGTCTTTGACAGAGACAGTACCATGAACGTCTCACAGAACCTGTACGAGCTGCTGCCTCGCACCTCGCCTCTCAAGGGCAAGCAGTTCCCCACCTGCGCCATCGTGGGCAACTCGGGGGTCCTGCTCAGCAGTGGCTGCGGCCCCGAGATCGATGCACACAGCTTCGTGATAAGGTAGGGGCCCACGCCTGCCACACAATGAGGCTGAGGGCGGGGGGTTGAGGAGGGTTCAGAGGTGTTGACAGGGGCTGGAGTCCCAATCTGTGTGGTGCAGTGTGTATGCGTAGAGTTCACTGATACAAACGTCCCCACTGCGAATTCTTCTACCAACCGCCGAGAGCTCCCCACTGTCCTTGCACACGCACCCCATGTGTTCCCCCAGTGCACCGTTAACCCCCAGGGCACCGTTAACCCCCAACACCCCCAGACCCAAGCACTCACTCCTCTTTTCCCACATACTTAACCCTCTTGCAAATAAACCCTGTCCTGGACTCTGCCATGGACACAAGCTCGATCCTTCCCCAAGTCACTTCTGCCCTCAAGCACTGAGTGCACCATGTGGTGCCCTGGCACAACACTTGTGCATGCCCGGTCTGACACTCCCCTGTGACCACTCCATCCCCAGCACCGATGTCCCTGCAGATGCACTGCCCCATGGACCTGCAGCAGCAGATCCTGACCCCCACGAGGGCACACGCTGAATTCACTACAGGAGATGCTTGAAGTGGAGAGGAGGAGCGCGCCTGCCCTCCCAGCCCCAACACCCGCATACATCTCTTAGCTGAGGGGCTGTAGGAGTCTGCTGATGATTTATGTATGTGCAGACATTTGCTTTCTGGCGAGTCTATTATGAAGACAGCCCAATCCATCAGCGACTCACAAAGGCGGTCCCCAACGTGACGTGGGAACGAGGATAATGTCCCATCTGCCCCCCACTCAGGCCAGGCTGCTCCAGCCTGCCTGGCTGCTAGCAACTTTGTCCTGTCCGTGGGGGACAGGACATTATCGTTTGCATCCTTAACTGTAACCAGAGTGAGCAAAGGGAAAAATTGCTTATTGCAGCTCTGGCAAAGTTTAGGGAGGGGCTTTCATGTTGGGCAGCAAAGTGGCAGGAGAAAAGCTTTTCTGGGTGTAAGGATTGGGATTTTGAGTGACTTCTCCCCAAGCATGTATGCTCGTGCAGGTCTAGCATGGAGGTGCTCTTTCCACCGTAGGTTATCTGAGCCACCACTTGAACCTGCATCTTCCTGAGGGAGGTTTGCTCCATCCAGGCAGCCTTTTCTGTGGAGTTGGCAGTGACGAGTGATGGGCTCTGTGTCCAGGATACAGCTTCACTCTTCAGATCCAATGTTTATTTTCAGTGATTTTACTCCTGTGATGAGTGGATCAGAAAGGCCCTGTGTGCCAGTAGCTGGATTTTCTTTACACCATTCCCTTAGTTTCCCCATCTGTAAAGTAGGGAAAACAGTAGTAATGGCTGATAATCGAGGCAGATGGTTGGGATGCAATTTCTGCTCGTTAAATACTGTAACTTCACTGTAAAACACTGCAGGAGAGCACACAGTGTGTTAACACACGAGTACCCTCTGGTTTTCACCTCACTGGGTGAGCATCCCCCCATCACCTGGTCCCCAGTGCCATTTACCCAGCACCATGTACATGGCAAGGCCACAGCTTAACAGACGCAGATCCTCCCTTGAGGAGCTATAGGAAACCACCATATAACGAGGGTGATTTGTTGGCAGTTTATCCCACAGCCCCTCAGCCCTGGCGTGACACAGGAGCTCGTGGCACGGGAGCTCCTGGGGGAGTGTGTGTGCCCCTGTCCCCGTGCACAGCCTGAGAGGAGGCACCAATTAATACTACAGAAAGAGATGTTTTTTGAAGGTCACAGCCTCCAGACAGCCAAACCCTGTAGAGACCATATCCTGGCATCCACCTCTCGCTGGTGTCATTACTGCTGCTGGTGCCACCAGGTCTGCTGATAGCAGAGACTCACCAGGAAGAGAAAAGGGACTTGGAATAATATTATCCTTGCAGGACTAGAATTAAGAGGCGAGAGCTTTCTTTGTGTGGGAAAGGCTGTTTCATTTCAAATCTGCCATGGCAGCAAAGATGGGAGGTTTGTTGCTACATGTTATTTTTGAACCACACCAGAAGAGATACCGATCCATACAAACCCACCCACCAGACACCTAAGTTATGTCTGTTATTAGCATTGCCCTAGAGAAATATGCATGTACATGCCATCATGCTGAGGAATGATGACCTGATATTAAGATGTCTCATCATTACCCAGTCAGAGCCTCTCTAATTTATTGCAGAGGCTCATTCTCCCTCCTCCTCCTCCCAAAAGCGAGGGCAAATGGGCACATCTGTCACTGGCCCTGGCTTTTGGCATCAAACATCCCTCATGTTTGTCACTGCCCTCTCTCACGTCCATTGTAAAGAGCTGTTTGATGTTTCCACTCGCAGGTGCAATCTGGCCCCTGTCCAGGAGTATTCGCAGGACGTAGGCATGAAGACGGACCTGGTGACTATGAACCCCTCGGTCATCCAGCGGGCCTTTGAGGACCTGGTGAATGAGACTTGGAGGGAGAAGCTGCTTCAACGCCTCCACAGCCTCAACGGCAGCATCCTCTGGATCCCAGCATTCATGGCCAAAGGGGGCAAGGAGCGAGTGGAGTGGGTGAACGAGCTCATCCTGAAGCATCACATCAACGTCAGGACTGCCTACCCCTCACTGCGCCTGCTGCATGCTGTCCGAGGGTGAGAGCGTTTCTGGTGTGCTCGGAGCCAGGATTTTATGAGCTTCCTGAGCTGGAGAGTGATCGATGGGTTTGCGCTGGAGGCAAATGGCACAAGCTGTTTCTTTCTGCAGACCGTGAGGAGGTCTCCGTGGGCGGTGGCAGGTCCCTAGATGAGAACTGGAGACCACCTCAGAAGCAGAGGCTCCCCGCTCCGCTCTTTCAGTGGGAAGGCTTTTAGCCATGCAATATAGTGAGCCTAAGTCTTCCAACGCTTTCCTAGCTGTAAGCCTGGGTGTCCCCGTGATAACTCCCCATCCTATGGTTAGGGCTTTCCTTGGGGAAACGTGCGTGTGCTGAGCTAGTGATGAAGTTTGTCACCTTGTGCTTGAGTGACACAGGCAAGTCTTGCACAGCTCCTCAGGTCAGGAGCTCATGGCAGCCTGGATGGGCTTGGCGATGGCAGAGGCCCAAGGGCTGCTCGTGAGTAGCCTGTATGCTCCTGTAACAGTGCTAATTGCGCTGCCCATCTTAAATGACCCGCCAAGACAGAGAGGGGACTGATGTGGTCTGGTCCTCCTGTTCAGAGAAACAAGGCCAGGTGGTAGTGAATGGACTTACCCGGAGGGAAGGAAGAGGTCTTTCTGCTGTCTCCTTGCAACTTCAGGTGCGTGGGAGACACAAGTGTGGTGGGGATGGGGAGGTTATAGAAGAAAGAGAGCCCCAGGGGTGAGACTGCCGTGTAAATGGCTTGGGGAGCGGGTATGCTCTTGCTTTCTTGCTTTATTTCTCTAGGGAGAGTCATGATTCATTAGGCATCTAGGGAGTCTAGGCAGGCAGTGGCTTATGCTGGAGGTGGCTTAGTGACAGTAGTTGTCCTCTCTGATCCTGACTAGACCCTGTTGACCTGCCAGGATGAGAATTCACTCGTGTAGCTGGTGCTCCCACCTCTAAGCCTGAGCATTAATGTTTCTTGATTGCTTTGAGCTCTTCTTCCCCCGCACACCTCTGAAGCTGAGCTCTTCTGGTCAGTTGGTCCATGCTCGATGTTACTCTGTCCCAGCTCAGGTTGTTTGTCAGTGCAGGGGTGGGCACGGGACAGATTTTGGGGTTATTTCTCACAGGAGCAAGCCTAAGGGGGTGCTCTGGGGAGAGGGGTGTGAAGGGCGGCTCTGCAGGCAGCCTGGGGGGGCTGGGAGGAGTGGAGGCCCTGGTGCCACGATGCATCGCAGGCAGCAGTGATGGGTGAGAAGAACCACGTCTGCCCCAAGTACCTGTGTTTGAGGCTCCCCTGGGCTGGAGAGGTGTCTTACAGAAAATGCTGGCTTTGAGGTAAAGAAAGGGAAGGAAACGATACCACAACTCACAGAAAGGGAGGAGAGGAAGAAAAAAAAACCCACAACCCAAATTCTGAGCTATTTCTAGCTGTAATTGACTTACTTTCATCTGTCAAAATAGAATTAAGCTCCTGTAATAAGCCCTTTAAATCAACAGGCTGTTAATCCTATGCTGGCAACCATTCCCAGTGCCAGAAACTTCCCATAGGAAGCTTTGCGGAGGAATTGGCAAGGGTTGGGCATCGCTTTCCCATGGGAGAGGAGGAGGAGGATGCCTCAATAAGCTCTGCTGCTGAGCTTATCTTCCAACTCGCGGCACCTTCCTGGCACTTCTGTGCTGCAGCTGTGTGGTCCAGCCAGGCTGGCTGGCACTCCAGTTGTCCCTGTGCATCTCCCACAGAGCAGCGATGGAGCCACCACCCATGGCTGGCAGGTCCTGCATGGCTGGAGGGGACGCAGGGATTTTGGGACAAACCCAGGGATTCAGTGCTGTCTCTTGGTGCTTGGAGTGATGCACCCCTCTCCCCCGTGGCTTGGAGTAGTGTCTTCCTTTTGCACATGTTAGTGTTCCTGTGGGTTTTAATGGAGTCCCATGCAAGGAACATGGGTTCAGGCTTCTGAAAACCTGCTGGGGCTCAGAGGGATGCAGCCAGTCAGACCAGCGAGTGAAGTGGCTGTCTGGGATGGATGTGATACCAGCACATGGTCAGACACTGGATGATGCTGATGACAGGCTCTAAGTACCTGGTCTGAGCTACAGCTGAGATCTTGATCCTCTCCTTTGGGCTGGTCACCGTGCTGTGGGGCAATAGAGAAAGGTGGGTCATGACTGCACGGAGGCAGCGCTAATTCAATTATAACCACAGATGCCAGTGCTAATTCTCGTCAGGGGTTGCCCTCTAAGCCAAGGGAGCTGCTGCCTGACCTGCCCTCCTGCTCTCACACTTATCAGCAGCAAAACAAGGATGCCTGGTAATTAACAATTATTATAATTAAAACTGCAGCCCCCTCAGAAAGCCAGAACTGATGGGAGCACTTCAGTGCCTACCCAGTGTGTTGTGGCCTGGCCAAGGAGCCGTGCAGAGGGACCACCCAGGGCTGGGGAGCAAAGAGCTGAGCTGTGCTGGGGGAAGGCTAGAGTCAATGTTAACCCTTTCCTTGGTGCAGCCTCCTCAGGTTTGGATTTGGATGGATTTAAGAGTGATTCAGGCAATGTTGAATGAACTGGCCACAGCTGAGGGAGCGGGGTGTGCTGGTGCTCTTGGTGCTATATAGGAAGTCTCTCAGGGTTGTCTTGACCATCTGCTCAGAGTAATTGATATAATGTAGTCTAGAATGAAGAAGGAGTCTCCTCAGGTCAAACTGACCAGAATCACTAGAGTTTACTTATTCGTCTTCTGTGATACTGTCTAATTCCTACGATCATCCTATATTTTGGCTTACGAGCTCCTTGCTCTTACAGGGATATGGTCTCGAACAACTTCCTCTGTCTCTCCAGCTCTCTCTGCAGCTCTCTCTGCAGAACATGCCACTTCATAGCGTTATACTTTTGTTTGACAGATCTGAGATTTGTGAAATGAATATATTTTGTGGCAAGTAGCATGGAGCAGAGAATTGATAATCCACAAAGCCCCACATAACATCCCTCTGTGCTACAGTGGGCTGCCGTTGCAGAGATGTCTCATCTTCTCCTTTGCTGGATAAAGCTACCCTTTATAATCTATCCTAAGTTGATTTGGAAATCACAAAGAAATGGAGGAAGTCTTTCAGCCAAGACACTCTTTTAGATATTTTATTTTTTTCAACGAATAGCACTTTCTACAAAGACTAACGTCATCTCAGCCAACTTCAATTCAGCTACAAAAGCTTTGCCTTTTCTCTTCTTCCTTCACTTTCAGAGAAATACATTTGTGAGTTCTTGACTTCTCCTTGAACCGCAGTATTTATTGTCCTGCTCTGCTTTCCCCTAGACCAGAATACATTTCAGTGGCAATTGAGCATTTTTACCTATAATTTTCAGTGCATTTGGGGCATTTGTAGAGTGTGTGTTGCTGAGATAAGTAAAAAGCATTTGGTTTTGTTGTCCTTGACAGCATCATTCGAGACATCACCTTCCTAGCTGTGAGGGTGCCTTAAATGTTTGCTGATAGCTTTTTGTGTTGATGATTCTGGATAGTCTGTGCAATAGGACGGAGGCTCTTCTTACACGGTTAAACTCCCCATCTCCACACCAGGAGGGGAGAGAGCCATCAGCATTTCAATGGAGAAGCTCAGAAGGAAGCCTAGTCGCTACCTAAGGCTGAAGAGGAAAGCTGTGCTGTGGCCGGGAGCCAGCTCAAAGGGCCTGGGACAGTGCCATGCGTTTTGGGGGTGCATGACTCACTTCAGAGCGATTCTATAAAACGTCTCCTGAGCAATTCATCTGGAGAACGCAGTACTCGTCTCCTGGCTGGGAAGCAAGCAAGCGCCTTATAAGTCATCTGTTAGTGTCTCCAAAAAACCTTGTAATCCCTATTGCCAAGCAGCTTTTGTTAGAGAAATAACATGAAATGCAGGAAGCTGGGGAAAATAATTGTGTCTGGAGGTTTCACTATCACTCCTTGCAGAGAATTCATGGACACGTTTCAGTTTGCCTTGTCTAATCTAGTCTAGCATTTCTCACTGTGTCCATCACGAGGGTCTCTTGGCAGTAACCAATTCTAATCCCATGAGATTTTGTTAAGAGCTTCTTGAAAGAAAAAAAGATTAAAAAAATCAATAAATCTTCCAGCTCCTTGGCTAGGTCTCCTGTTAGGTTTAACATCCAAATAGCTGTGACAGTTCGTGTACGCTCTTCACGACAGTGATCGCCTTGCTCAGGATCCGTAGCTTGCGTGCTGCTCTGCCACGTGTCCTCAGAAGTGCAACCTGGTGAGACATGAGGTGGATTCATCTTTGCCTCAGATGTCTCCCTGGGTCCTCACACCCAAACAAGGTCTTAAACCTTTGCTGTTTTTTCAGGGCAATGCTGCTGCCGTGGTGCAAACCCATTTCCATCAGCCATGGTGGAAACCCTCCCCTGCTCCCTCCTCACCTTATGTCCTGATCATGCCACCTCCTTTCCGATAGCCTTTGTCTCACTTATAGCCATACAGGACACACGTGTGCAGATTATTCTCCTAACTTGTTGCTTTGATTGTATCACCCAGCTCTTTTGCATCCCTCCGCAGGCTCCCCTTTTCTCTAACACATCAAACCTAAGCTGCTGCTTTTCCTTTTCACAGCCCTTCCAGCTCATCTTTTCTCACTCTCTGTCTTTGAGATCGGTTCTGCTGTTGATTAGCCAGCGTCAGCCACTTGTGGGTTTTCTAAACCAGGTATTTCATGCTTCCTCCCTTATGGTACTTTATGCTTACAGGGACTCCTCTGAAATATGTGCCTTGGAGGCTCGTGCCTTAAAGCCCTTCATCTCTGGTCCCACAGATGGTTTAAGGACAGCGGTCCTACACTCAGGTGAGGGAAAAAGATGACCGAAGGGTGTAGGGGGAGAAAACAGCCATTCACAAGTGTGTGACTGGGGTAGAATGTGAGGGACTACGAGTGCCCCGTAAAGCCACGTGTGGGTTAGATCAGTGGCTATCCGACAAATAAATCCTTGTGTGAGCAATTATTCTTGCCCCTTCTGCACTTGAGGCACATTGTACCCAAGCTTCGGTGTGTCTGCACTGGGACCTCAAGACAGTTAATTTGTTCCAATTAATTGGGAAGAAGATTTAGTCTTTTCTTTGTCAAAAGAAGAGGAGGGGCATAGGAAGGAAAGGGGAAAGAAATAGGGTAATCCTCTTCCCACTTACTTTCCTCTTCTTCTGCCTGTTTGGAAATGCTTTAACTCGTGGGTGTTGAGTACCATGTGTGTTTGAAAGGGCACTGCAGAGCTCCAGACTTGGAGGAGAAAAGAGTTACTTATCCGTGACTCAGCATTGATTTGCTTGCGCCAAGTCACCAAAACCAAACCGAAGCCACACGGTACAGAGCCAGTCTGGATATAGAGGCTTAATTTGGTGTTTGGGCTTTGCTCAGCCTGGGGATAAAGCCCAGCTCTGACTCCAGATCCAGCTTTTGGAGTCAGCATTAGCATGAATCTGGATGGGGACCTGCCCATTCCTACCCGTCCAGCACAGATCTCATCACTGTACATGCTCAGCTATATTTTGGTGGAGATGACAGAGGAGACTGGAGACATGGACAGAAAAGGGCTGGGAGAAGCTGAATGGAGCGTAGCAGTTACTCCCTGGGCTCCAGCACTTCATCTCCATCAACCCAGCAGCTGGGATACATGCTGTGCCCTGCCAGCACCGGCGGGTCCTGTCCTCGCCTGCACCAACATGAGCATGGAGCACTGTCGGGGCACTTGCTCTGATTATCTGTAGCTGGTTTTTCATGAGTATTAATAGGAGCAGGATGTGTGTGGCAGACTGATAATGTGCTTCTGACAGTCAAGGACTAGCACCTCCATAACAGCTTGTGTTTGTATCACACTTTTATGAATAAGCTGTTTTAAAAGGGTCTGAAATTGCATTATTTCAGCTATTCTGATTTGGATCACTAAATAATGCAGCTGATACTGCTGAAACTTGGTTTCTTCATTGACCTGAGTTCTTCATTCATTTCATCAGGGCAATGGATTTTCTGTTCATTTTATCCTGCAGCTTAACCCTTCCGTGGAGGGTACAAGTTACTTTAGGGTTTTCTCAGACATGTCAGGAGGTGATGGGTAAGCACAGAGCAGGACCCTGCCCTCGCTAGCAGCCCTCAAACACTGCCTGCAGGGAGGAGTTTTGCACCCAGCATTTCAGCCCAAATCAAGGCCAGGATCTGCTCCCTGAATTCGGTGATGCTGGGGGAGGATGAGCGCTGTCAGCGTGGTGGGATGCGTGCTCCAGATGTGCGATGTGAAGGCTGCCATTTTCCCTGGCTCAGGGGGGAGCTGTGGCTTCCTAGGGACAGTTTCAGAGCATTTTATCTCCTGAAGGATTCCCTCTGGGCTTTAAGCTCCAAATACAGCAGTCACTTCCCCTGTGGCCGCAGTGCAGCCCCCTCACAGGAACCATACGCCGATGGTCACGCAGCCGACAGCAGTGCTATGCAGTTCTGCTTAGGAGACTTCTTAAGTTTCTTAGAAACCTTTCAGAAAATTGATGTTGCTGAGCAGGAACCAGAACCACCTACCAACCAGGATGAGACTCTCTGAGCTGCTCTTCTTGAAACCTTTGTCCTTGTCTACCATCAAGTATTAGTTCAAATAGGTGCTAGGGCTTGTGTCTAGGCTGCCTCCTTACAAAACATGGCCTTGAAAATCTGATGGCATTTTCCATCTGTCACTATCATGATCCGAAACAAGAGCTGTCTCGGACAATTTTTGCCTGACAGCATCACGGTTCCTGTTCATAGCTGCATCCCACTCAGGCACCAACCTAGCTCTGTAGCTGCTTCCACCCCTGAGGGTTTATTTACAGAAACGACACAGCACCAGCTTTTGAAAGAGGTCCACGCTGTGAGAACAGCTCTGAGAAAGGAGGTATTGGGTTTCAGGACTGCTCTTTGCTCTTCTCTTTTAATTGCTGTCTCTTTCCATAATATGTTGCAGTTAATAGTTATGGTGATTGGTGTAGCCAATTTGAAAAATAATTACTGCCTGCTTCAAGATTATCTTTCCTCCTAATTAAAATCCCGGACCTCACATATTAAAGGTGCGCTGTTGACACAGCATCCCATGTGCGCCCAGACAACCTCATTTGGATTTACAGAATTAATTAGGTTTTATTTCCCTCCCCAGCTGTTCTTTCCTGCACCAGGAATGTGGCCGCTGTCTCAGTTGGCCAGTGGTGGGAGAGATAAGAGGGAGATCTTCCTGCATAGCTCCCACACTCCCATCACAAACCAGTCATTAAAAAGTATTCCTCAGACCTCACCGGAGGATTTCCCACCTTCACTGTCCAGGAAACAAATTGCAAGCGCTGTGGCACGGGCTATGTTATGGTTTGGGCATTATATACTATGCATGTCATCTCTGTGTGTGGGCTGGGACAGCCTGGAGTCTATCACCCCCTCCCAAAGCTGCAGCCAGCAGCAAGAATTTATGATGCTGTAGGAGCAAGGTTTGTCATCCTTCTCATTTTTGCAATGCCATGCCTGCAATAGAGGGAAAAACAGATAAAAGAACCAAGCTTTTAGTTTTTATTATAAGAAACGGAATTGTCATTGTTCCCTACTCTGATATGATTGAGTGAGGGCTCACTAGCTGCATGTGCTGAGGTGGATACGCCGCGTTGGTTTTGGTAGGGCTGCTTCTGGGTACTGGTTGTGCCCACTTGTTGGTCCTGGTGAGGCTGTTTGTGCGTGCTGGGTTGCAGAGGACGGCGTGCTTCTGTGGGATGCTTCTGCAGGGCGCTTCTGTGTTTGACCCAGGTCATTTTTGTCATCGCTAATACACTTGAAACATTGGTGGTCATGGGTCGTACGCATGTGCAAGGATGACTTCTTCAGGCTATCAAGGTAGTTGTACATTCATAGAGTTTTTACAACCTCTCAACAAAACCCGAAAGTTAATATTTTGGGCAGGAGTAAGGTCGCCAGTATCTGTGCTCCAGTTGGTAAATTGATAAAAGGAGAGTTTTAAGGCTAAAGCAGCTGCAGGACAAACCCAGACGTTTGTCTTCTCCCAAAGCCAGCCAGTTAATGTGGCTTGACAGTTCTTCCCAGGTAGTTTCTCTGCTGCATGAGGATACCCTAATTCACAGTGTTAAATGGTTGTGATAATCTCCCATTTCTCTCTGCGTGCCAGGGGTCTAATGTACTTGCCCATAAACTCATCAAGGAGGCTGTTTTATGGCTACCTGTGGGAGAAGATTGCCTCGGCAACGCAGCGAGCTTTGCTGTGTCCCCATAGTGCAACCCACATGGCTGGGGAAGAACAGAAAATGCTGATGCTGTGCCTCTGAGATACCAGTTCTCACCAATTTTTCCCCAGTTTCTTGCTCCTTTTTCGTGCTAGATGCAAGGAGACAAGTCAGGCAAGGAGGACCTCGCCAAAACATCGTACTTGTCTTTAGCAAAAGCTACAGGTGCTTGGACATAGAATCACAGAATCACAGGTTTAGTTGGAAGAGATCTCTGGGATCATCGAGTCCAACCTTTGCCCCCCTAACACCCCCACGTCAACTAGACCATGGCACTAAGTGCCACGTCCAGTCTTTTCTTAAACACCTCCAGGGATGGTGACGCCAGGTGTGGGACCCCAGAAACCCCTGCCGTGCCCTTCCTGCACACACCGAGGCGGTCACTCTGCTTCCAGAATTTGATTCACCAGAAAAGTCAATTTTTCTCTTATCTGGCTAAGAACAATCAAGTACATTTTGTGCCTTGGTTGCTAAATTTTAATGACTTTTGTGAAAAGCTAATTTGCAGGATTAAGGCTCAGCTCTCCCAAGGGTTCCCACTGTCTGAGTTCCAAACCCCAAGTCTGGCGGAAAGTGCAAATGAGGAGCAAGACACTTCCCGTGGCTCCGCGTATGACAGCGGGACCCAGCTCAGGATCCCAAACCTCTGGGTGAGAGCACAGAAATACCACACGCTTTGCTCCGCTTCCTTGTGCTTTTTATCTAAAGTGCTGCCAGTCACTCACCTGAACTCAGGCCCTTTGAATATCTATTAAAAATAATCCAAGGGCTTGAACGGGCTGGGACACGGTGGGATGCGCTGTCTGCACCATCCCTGCCTGCTGTGGGACTGCGCCGGTATCAGCCGGGCTGGGGGAGGAGGGAGTGCATCTTCTACCTCCCGCAAACCTTTTGCTTTCTGCTTTTGCTCCTCTGACAGCGTTTTTCTGCTGAGCAAACCAGATAAGCTGCCTGTGCAATAAACACTGGATGCTGGAAACATCTTCTTACAGGAGGTTGATGCTGCAATAACTTTTATTGGCAGCCCAAAATACAACCGCTGATACAGTTTCTGCTCATGTGTCAGTATGAGGTGCCTCCTTCCCCTGTTCCTTTTGCCATCCCTTATAAAAACTAATGCACTTTTCAGCAGCAAGCACAGCTGACCTCCGTATCGCATATTATATATTGCAATATGCCATATTGTGTATTTCATGGACTGATGTTGCAGAGTGTGGTGATGTATTTTGGTCCAGGATCACGGTAGCAATCGCTGGGTGTAACGGGAACACCGCAGTGTATTTTAGCTCTTTCAGCCTGGTGACCCTTTATTCCAAGGCAAACGTTTTTACAGCCCTGTTGTGTTTACTGTCAGAGTAAAAATCTTCATTCATCAATGAAAATCATCAGCTTGTGTGTGTGAGACTCTGTCTGCGTCGAGGGATTGTTGGAGTCTAATTGACATGTGGATGGTTTGGTCTGTGGTATTGATCTCCTAGGTTGATTGGAAGATAATTGTAGGCTGAAGTACTGAAGGCCACCGTTGCAAGCAATTTGTTTTTCATAAAGGATTGCCGAGGCATGAGATGCTTCAATGCCATAGCAACAAGTGTGATGTAACCGCTAGACAGAGAGCAGGAGGATGCTTATTCATGAAGCAATCCCTAGAGAGGCTTTTTCTTGGCATGGAGAACTCTTCTGCTAGTCAGAAACCTCTCACTTTGAATAACCAATATATCTCAGTCAGAGGTTGGAGAGAGAAAATGTACAAGACACGAGCTTCGTGTGTGTGGGGAATAACACGCTTTCCTCTACTCTCCCTTTGCAGATACTGGCTAACGAACAAGGTGCACATCAAGCGACCCACCACCGGCCTCCTCATGTACACCTTAGCCACTCGGTTCTGCAACCAGATCTATCTCTACGGCTTCTGGCCCTTTCCCCTGGACCAGAACCAGAATCCGGTCAAGTACCACTACTACGACAGCCTGAAGTATGGCTACACCTCGCAGGCCAGCCCGCACACCATGCCCTTGGAGTTCAAAGCCTTAAAGACGCTGCATCAACAGGGAGCCTTGAAGCTGACAGTGGGGGAGTGCGATGGGGCCACGTAGGGTGGTCCCCGGCCACGTTCCTGCACAACCACGGAGGAAGGGGAGGGGGCGGAAAGGACAAGTGGTGCCTGGTGGGGTTGGTTGTCTTCGTTAATGCGCAGAACAGCGACACAAATATATACACATGGTACCTATATATATTGACCTGAGTATTATAACTGTTTGGTGTTCGCCAAGGAATGGACAGGAGAGATGCGGGAGCATCTGGTGTGACTGGCCTGGGCAAGACCGCTTGCTGTGGGCTTGCTGGACTCGGAAGGGCATTCGCCCTACATCCGAAAGGTGTGAAGGTGGCCTTGGTTTTTGAGGGTATGTTAGGTGGTGGGTAAACGTTAAGCCGTTTTTCGTGACTGGTCTGAGGTTGGTAGTTAGTTTGTTTGGCCAAGGACGCCGGCGCTCTGCAGTGAGGCACGTTCTTGGCCCCGTGCTCGTGGCGGGGGGGGGGGGGGGGGGGGGGGGG
>NW_009637586.1:0-42862 GCF_000690535.1 Cariama cristata | reverse complement strand
GCGGGGAGGGTTTGTTGGCGCCTCTCACAGCCGAGGGACTGCCCACAGCACCGAGCAGGACCTGTCTCCTGCCCAGCAGGGACCAGTGCCCGGCGGAGTGACGCACAGATCCATCTGAAACGCGGAGCACCAGGCTGAGCGCAGCCTTCAGAGAGGCGAGGGAGAAGCCTCCTGGGCTGCAGCTTGATCTCCAGGAGGTGGTGGGGACCTGTGCTAAGCTGCTCCTGGTGACATTTGCTCGGAGAGGAGATGTGAGGGCCTCCGGAGAACAGGCGCATCAGCATTGAGCCGGCTCGATGGTGAGGAGGATGCTGAGCATGTATTTTCTCTTCCTTTCCTAAGGAGCAATTTAGAAAGGAGCAAAGATGCTGGAACGTGGCAGGAAGGAGGTTTGCTGCCACAAACCGGCACCGTTAGTATTGTCTTACTGTGCCACAGTTGAAGACACTCAACATCTGTCAGGGCTTGTGAAAACCCTAAGTACATCTAACTCTTAATTCCCAACTGCTACCTGCTAAGCAGCCTGCCTTCTCTCCCCCTCCAAAAATAACCGCTGAAATATTGGTGATAGGCCTGAGACCCAGCCAAGCAGAAAGACCGCAGGACTTCAAGGGACTTTGTCAAGTCTAAATAATTTATTTTCACTGTCTCCGCAAAGAACCAGCATACAGCGCTGTATTCCTGAAGTCCCGCTCTGTCCTTTCTTTCAAGTTCCAATTAGCTCTTACATTGAACAGTTAAATAGGATGTCAGATGGGTCTTGATGGGATGCTTGCCTAGTGATGAATGTCAAAGAAATAATCTTTTCCTTTTTTTATTTTTTTTTTCCCAGGGAGAACCCAAAATATGAAGAAGTTTTTATAACCACATTTGCTTTTCTCTGAGTTTTGGGTTTTTTGAGGGAAGCAACTAGATAGATCTGATTAGCCTGTTTAATTTTCTGCTTCTGTAGCCTACTCTATTTGTCTCCTAATTAGCACTCGGTGCCAGAATGCAGGTGAGTCTGGAGTTCAGTGAGTGCAGTTTGGGTTTAATATGTGGGAGAGTAAATAACGCTACACAGGCAAGCCTCGGACACGTGCAGCATGCTTTCATGGCTGGGTATTGTCACCTTTGTGCCTCCTCGTACTGCTGTGTTTTTTAAGTTAAAAAGTGTACAGTTTGGGGCTGAAATACTTGACATTGTCTCTTTAAAAACTGAGTGCTTCAAGTGGTAAAAGGAAGAGCTCTCTTTCATGTTTTGGGATGTAGAAGCAACTGTACCCATAGGAGCCGCCAGCCTGCTAATTAGTGTCAGATGAAGATGCCTAAGATTAAGGTATAAGCAACTTTATAGTGGATAAATGTGGGCTAATCTGCCACCGAGGGGATGTTTCTTTCCAACTCCAGAAAGTGATTTATGTATTTTTTTTTTTAAATCTAGCTTTTTTTTTTTTTTTTTAATCATTATTTTTACTTGAGTTTAGTTGCACTATAAAGCTAAAACTGGCTGTGAACCTCAGCTTAAGCTGTAGGGGTTTCCTGAGATAGGAAGAGACAGAGAGTAAAACTGCAAGGTAGGAGTAGTCTGCGATCCCAAGGAGTTTCCTGTGATTCAGGAGTGGTTGGTAAAGCCAGATAATTCCCTGGTTTGTCCCCGGCACAGAGGAGGGACAGAGCAGGGACGAAGCTGCCGGGACTGTTAAAGCCAACTGTTGTATTGAGGGGCCTGGGCCGCGGTACTGATTGCTGTTAGCAAACCTTCTTTTTAAATAAAAATACAAGAAATGAAATAAATGTGCGGGGGTTTTATTTTTATTTTGTATTTCTTTTCATTGGCTAGGAAGGCGAGAAGAGGGGCAAGACTCTAAAATGCCATGCAATTAAATGGGGAGACCCTGTAAGCTTCTTTGCCAGTGAAGGAGACGGGAAGGCTGGGCTTACTTGCTCATCTGGGGTGGATGTCGGTGCTCTGCCAGGGGGACATCTGAAGCCACCAGGACGTCCTCGCTGTGCCTACGGAGATTGTTGAGCTGAACCTAACAGCAGCACAACAGGGGTGTGCTGGGGGGGTGTGAAAAGGGGATGGGAGAAGGGATTTCTGGTGCCCTTGAAGCAGCTGCTGGATCAAAGCACAGGCAAGTTATAGGCAAATTAGTCAGGGGGATGAAATTGCTGGTGATGTTTCTATTCCGGATCCTGCTCACCCCTGTTTTAAAAATACATTAAACTAAGAGCAAGATCCTGCGGCTATCGAAATCAATGTCTGAGCTCCCATTTCACCTCGCTGCCATGCGGGTTGGTCCCTGCTGAGTTTATATGCACAAAAACATCTAGAAATTTCCCCTTGCTTCAATGGGCTGCGTCAAGTCCTCCGATCTGGTTCTCTGAGCAGCTCCTCAGGTTGGAAACATATTTCATCATCTCCGTTTCCAGCAAATAGCTGGGACCTGGCTCTGCCAAGCCCCAGCCGCTGCAACTCAGCAAACCGTAAAGCCCGTGTGCTGTTCATGAGCAGGGGAAGCAGAGTTTCAGGTTCACCTTCTGCTCCGCACAGGGAACAGCAGTGATTGTAGTAGGTAGATGATATTTGGGCTATTTTGGGGCAGCTGCCAGGCATCGAGCAGCCACGGGGCTACAGCACAGCAGCTGCCAGATGCTATGAGGACCCAACGGCCTCACTGGGCTGCTGCTTGATGAATTTCTTCATGCCCAATTAAGGCTTGCCTGTCATCAAGAGTGAAACAAAGAAGAGTATTGATGCTATTCAGGCATGGATGCAGGAGCATGTGTTGCTCCGTGAATGTACTTAACTGCCCTCAACGACAGGAGCAGCTCCCTTTGGTCTTTGCCCCTCCATCCCACTGTTCCCTCCCAGCAGCAAGGCCAGCCCAAACTGGCAATGCTGGTGGCTCTGGGATGGGGAGCTCCCTCCTGTGGGTTGGGCACATTCATGCCGAAAGGCCTTCAGATGGTAACAAGCAACCTAAACTTGTAAAACAGAGGTGAACTGGAGTCTCCACGTGGCCAAGCCCAGAATTTGGGGGTGTGTTTCCCAGCGTGGTTTTTTGGGGCAATAGTCTAATGGCTGCTTCTGGCCAAACCCAATGTCCTTTTCCTTGCCCTGTGCCTCTGGCACATTTTCCCCTTACAGCAGCTTGGGGATAAGGGTCTGGTCTTGTCTGCTCAGCTGTACCACGGCCCAGAGCACAGCTGCCTGAATTGCTTTTCTTTTTAACCATGCTTTGCTTGGTTACATCCCAGCCTTCAGATCTGCCACATGCTTCTTTGTGTCTCTGGGCTAAAAGCCAGCCCAGCCATGAAACCTCACCGCACCCTCTGACGCTGCCAAGCATCGCAGCAAGCGTACGCTCACTCCTTTTTTCCCTCTCCCCTTGGTTACTCCAGCGATTTTGGTCCCTGGTGAAGAAAGCTCAAGGAGTGAACCCATCATTACAGACCTGTCCAGGCTGAACAAGAATCTTTCAGACAAGAAGTTTAATTCAGCTCTCGCCACGCTCGTCGCTCTGTGCGTGTGCTGCGGAGCCATGCAGAGGAGGAATGCAATAGCACAGCACTTTTGTTCTGCCTATAAAAGTATATGTACATATATAGCGATATGTGGCTCTTGCTCTCCTGGGGGAGATCTTGCCCATACCTTCCACTGGCACGGCTCCTCTGGTCAAGCTGCAGAGTCCGCAGGCTCCGTGCTGCCAAGATCCTTTATAATTAATGCCTGCACTGCCTTATTTAAAGCTGACTTCGGTGAGTTGCAGCAGCTCCTCTGAACCACGGCATAGGGCTCCGGCTGCCTCCCGCACCCCCCAGCCTCTTGCCCGGGCTGGGCTGGCAGAGGCACCGCTTCCCTCCCGGCCGCCGGACAGGAGGGATGGAGGAAGGATGATCGCCTTCCCCCAAATGCTTCATCAGTTGGGGCTTGGTGTAGGGTCTATAACCAACCCTCTGCTTCAGTCACAGCCCAGATAATTAGTGAACAAAGTGCAAATAGTCTTTGTGAATCAAATTTTAGCTTTTAAAAACTTTTTTTAAGCTGCCTGAGGGTTTTTTTTAGTGCTAAGAAACAACTGAATCAGTTAGGTTTTTTTGAGGCATCAATCTTGCAAACCAGAAAGACACAATATTTTGTTTTGAAGGTGCGATGAAAATTGTTCGCATTTTCACATTGCATTTTGGATATTGCTTGGGAGTAACAGTGAGCACTGTGGCCTTCAGTCAGTCTCACTTAAATGACATAAAAGGTTTCAGTTGATGCCAATACGAATTCGTTTTTAATTTTGTGCAAAATAGTCTCCAAAAGATTGCACCATCTACAGATCTTGATACATAAATGTTATTCTTTTGACCACCACTCCTTTTAAAAATTTAAACGATCCAATTTCATGCTAGAGAGGCTTGAAACTATGGAAATTAAAGCTTAAAGCTTTGAGAGACCCACAGGGGACAGCAGGGAAGTGGTTTGCTCCAGAGTGCCCCTCAACTTCAGGAGGCAAAATCACACACAGAACCATGGTCTCCAGTGTAGTGCTTTGTTAAACCACACATTTTCCAGCTCTTTCAGTGTTTTGGTTGCTTTCCTTTTTAGGTTTCTTGCATTTATGAATGGTTTATTAACACCTGTTTTCATCTCTAAATATTATTCTATTGCCCTTGGCCCCAGACGGCAGAATTTCACTTTAGGGTGCTCCTTTTGACCACATCAAACACTTTCTAGCTTTCTTTTTTTTCACCTCTACTTAATTTAACGACTGAGTACTCACGAGCTGGCAAGTCTCCTCTGCGACTCCAGTACCATGACAGGATGGCTCACGTCCAAGCTCCACGTTGGGTCATCTCCTCACTGTGGATACTACAGCACTCCCAGCTTAAGCTCCAGGTTGGAGAGACCAGCACCACTGCGGGACGGACTACATGTCTTATTTCTCCCCCCATCCCAGGCAGTTGCATATCACCCATGTATGCAAAGAAATGACTGAGAAAGACCTTGGACAGAGGCTTGAATGATAACCAAAAAAAAAATAATCATCATCCTCCCAAGAGGATGGAGTACTCTCCCAGTATTAGCAACATCAAGGCATCAGGCAATAAATTCCTTTTCCAGCTAGGAATAACTCCTGTTCAGCTCCATCAAACCTAGCCCAATGCATGAGCAAAGCCATCATACGCCAATTACATTCACAATCCAGCTGAAAGCAGACACATTAAGCTGCTTAACATCATCTCCAAGCACTTCTACAAGAATCACAATCAGCGCCCATCAACCCTTCCCACCCTGATGCTCCCATGACCTTGTGCATGAGCTGAGAATAAACATGAAGTTAACAGTATGGATGGAAATATCTCCCTCTTGGTTAGTGTAGGAATCCTCAGCATCCAGTCAGCAGCAGCTATTTCTAGCCCCCTAAAAAAGGCCTAGGACAGGAGGAAGGCATTCACTCTAGCCCTGCCTACCTCAGGGATGGCCGGGGAGATGACATCTTAAAGGAGATACCAACCTTCTTGAAGACTGCAAAGTGCAGGCACTGAATTTACCGCTTATGTATTCAAAACAGAACTGACCTGTATCTGTTGCACTGTATCGATGAGAAAAACACAGAGCAAGGATTAGGCACCATGACAAACACTGCTCTTGAATGCCGAAAAGCAGCTGGGGGTGTTGGCCTCCCTCAAAGTGCCTGGCCAGAACAAGCTTGTTGGCGCTGCCGGGGGAGTGCAGCCAGCAATAAAAGTTACGTCCCTCTATGTTGAAATGATGGCAGGCTATCTGATACTAATCCCGTGCCTCAAGCAAACAAAACCTCCCAGGCGTTGTGAAATATCCACAGCTATTTGCTGGTTTGGTTGCCTGGAGAAATTCCTCCAGCGAGGGCTGATGAAGCACTCCATGTTCTTGCATGACCCAGGCTGCAAAGGTTAAAGCACATTATAGGAACGTAATGGGTTTTTTAACTAGCACTCTGGAAAGCCTGACACACTACTTTCTAGAAAATGTTGCAATTTAGGCTTCGGCAGGAACCACAAAGCAAGGAAAGTATTACGTTTGGCCCATCGGTCTTGTAGTGTCTTTCTGCAGAGGTTCCAGATGAACTTGCTTAACTTGGCTTGTGTCTGAAAATGACTTTGGATTTGAGATTGCTAGAAAAGAGGAGAAGAGACATGCTCTATTCCTGGACTGTGTATTAGTGTTCCATATGGGTGCAGAGCCAAAGCATATGGACCTCCATCTGTTAGGCAGGCCTGGCCTGGCCCCATGGATGGTTAATAATGCGCAGTTTCATCCAGATTTGGGATTCCTCCAAAGCAAGAGGCGAGCCAATGACTCAAATATTGTGTAAAGCCATTGAAACTAATGGCACTAAACAACAGTCATTTGTCTCCTGTTTGATTTTACTTGCTGTAAAATAATGAATTCGTTACGGGGGTGGGCAAATGTTGTGTTATGGATGGAAGCTTTGAAGGAAACATGGTTAAAAGAAAACAAAACAAAAATCATCCTAGTTATTCTGTATCAGTTTACTGCAATGTATTATTCCCCAGAAAGGAAGCTGTGTCCTTCAACTTCAATATCATGGCATTTATGCTCCATCTGTGATCAGATTTAAAGAGGTTTGCAAGCATAATTCTGGAAACCTTCAATGACAAATTCAAGGAAGCTGGAGAAAGGACTCTTGAAGTTCTTCCATAACTAAGACAACTCTAGGAAAAATTAACTTTGCTCCTACAAGCTCTATATTAACCACAAGTCCTGGACTTGGATGTTTTCTTTTCTTTAAAACAAATAATGAGCCTCAAAAGACTCCAAATCTTAGCATGCAATGTTGTTCCTTGCATCGAGAATCCGGCATGTGGTGGGACACGTCCTGACCTCGCTGAAGTCAAGAGGCAGTTTCCACCGAGCCCAGCAGCACCACAATTTCATCCACCACTTCAGAAGGTCACATCTCTGTTTCCAAGGATGGACCTCAGCAGCTCGATTTCAGGCACCATGCTGGAAAAATTTCTGCTGAATTTTTCTGCAGAATCATGTGGGACACATGATTAAAGCCATGGGATGACCGCTAAGGAGATGGGCTATTGTGTCAGCCCCTGGGAGAGTTCATAGCAGAAAAAAAAAACCTCTCTCTACTAAAAGAATTAATTACCATGCATGTTAGCTCTGTGGTTTGGGGAAATTACTGTGGCCTGATTTCCTTCAGCGCTTTTATTCCTGGCTGGAGACCAGGGGAGTTGTTGAGGTTGCTGACTTAAGACACCGTAACAAATACCTAGAAATGACTGGGCAGGCGTTATGATTTGTAACCTGTGTGTCTCACCTGCCTCGAGTACGGGCTTCATGGCATCTTTTCTTGGGATATTATGGAAGGGGCAGATTTATGAGCATGCCAGCGTGCTCCTGGGCTTTCCAGGAGAGACCAGGAGGGCACAGATTTCTTGGCTGAAAAACCATTTGTGAAGCCAGGCAGCTCTGAACATCCTGTGGTTTATTTTTGGAAGAAGTCGTTTTGGTAATTGCGTGTGTTAAATGAAATGCAATTAGGGATTCAGAGAAGGTGTTACATGTGTGTTGGAATAGAAGCCAGTTCCTAGCCAAAGGATCTGTTAAAAATGTGGACCCCCGATTGCGCTGCAGGGTAAAGGGGACAGAGAGGAGGTGTTATGACTGTTTAATGTGAAACAGGGTATGGAAACACTTCCATCTGTGATGTGTCTTTTATGGTCTTCCCAAGGTTTTAATTAAAAACACAATAAAATCACAACCATAGGAAACCAGGATGTTTTAAAAATCATCTGCTATAAATTGTTTTGTAGGGGAGGGAAGAAAAATCAAAGAACAATTGTTTGTATAAAAATGTTCAGGACACTGAGTTCATAAGGAGAAATAAAACCTTTGGGAAAGGTTTTCCTGTTAGGAAGCATGTGCTGCACAAGACAATAAAGTGCAGGGGGGCTTCCATGCCGCCAACGGGGATCTGCCGAGCGGCTGTTTCCCCATCGGATACATCTGGCCGACAGAAACGCAGTGCGTGCCAGAGGATGGGGAGCAGGACTGCACGCCAGGAGGTGGGATGCGGAGGACGTTGGGATTTGGGCTGGGATGATCTTTGGATGGCTCAGAGGGGTTTCAGCTGTAATTTCCAAAACGATATAGCACGATGCATTTTGTGCTTGGTGACAGACACACTAAAACCATTTTGTGCAGCACCTGTTGCCTCTGACAGAGGCCACGGCAGGGAAATGCTGGCGCATGATGGAACGGAGTTAATGAGGCCTGGAGAGGCAGCTGCAGGACGTGCAGGCATCGTCCCTGGCTGTTTTAAAGGGGTTAAATGAATTTGGGGTAGTTCGTGGCCTTGGAAGGGATCAGGGGTTTGCTGCCTACTGCTGTGGGTGCCCAGTCTGTCTGGAGATAGATGCAGTGGACATCTCTGTGAGCTGGACCTCTTCCCCATGCCTGTGTGTATTCACGTTTCTCAGTGGTGAAGGGAACCCCGGGCCAACCACCCCAGCACTCCCTGGCTCTTTCTCCATCACTCCCATGACCTTGATGCCTTTAAACCTTAGTTTTCACTGTGCATGGTACTTAGCTTTTTGCAAGAAAAGAACTGCCGATGCCCCAAAATGGTCCTTGTCACTCCCACAGAAACATCCTGGATGGGTTTTCTCTCTGCTTTCCAGGTGAATTCAATGAAAACCCACCACAGCCATGGCTCGAAGCAGCCCCTCGAGGACCAAGGTTCCCTGAGCTTGTAGTTTAAATGGAGATTAGCTTCTAAAATTTAACGAGGATCTCTGTGAAAACAGAGTCCCAAGGATAAAACAACAACCGAAAAAAAGCCCATTGAATACCCATCCAATTAGGGCTTCCAACTGATCCTCATTAAACATCCACTCCTGACATTTGACAGCGCAGTTTAGATTAGAGTGGTGAAAAATCCCCTTGAAAAGGCAGACTGACATTTTGCAGAGGAGTGTTTTCATAGTAATACTAATGGCTTTAAACCCCCAGCTTTCACACTAACGTGGAAGAAAAAAACCTTCGGCTTAGCAAAGGGGTAAGGAACAGCCACGCTGGCTGGTGAGGAAGCTCCCAGTGACCAAACTCCTCATCGCAGTGAATACAGGCATCTCCCGGCCTTGGGTCTCCACGCACAGGGTCCTTGAAAGGCAATATTTAATAAGATACAGAAGCTGGATTTTTTTTTGGCTGAGCTGAATATGAAATCACCATGGCAACCTTTCTTCTGAGGTGATCCGAGTCAGGTAGCAACAGCAGAGATGAGTTAAAGGTCATCCCTGCAGCGGAAGATGGGCACTGATGAAGCACTTTAACAAGTCCCAGGGGAGGTGGCATTTAAAAACCACCCAAAGGGCTCAGCCAGATTCGTGAAGGGAAAGAAATCCAAGAGCAGCAGTGATTTCGGATGCTCCTGGCTGAGAAGCCAGCAGCGTCTACCAGCCGGTCAGCAGGGCTCACAGGTCACTCCCAACGGGGCACAAGGAGCCATGAGATGTGGGTCCAGGACCTGGAGAAGGGCTCACTTAGCAGCTGCAGAAAACCTTTACAAGCAAATGCTCCTGCTCTGGAGTGAACGCAATAACTACGTGCCAGAAATGAGACTTCACGCTCCAGTAGGGAGATACAGGCAGAAAATAATTTCAAAAATCATCTAAGACTAATTGCAAACTGATTTTCACCGGGACTTAAACTTCTAAATGCCTGAGGTTCTTCGAGAAACATCCACTCCCACCTCGGATGAAGGGCTCAATGTGATTTATGACAATGAGCCAGTGCTATTATCCTCACACCACAGATAAGGAAAACAGAGGCATGGAGAGTTTTACCTTCATCTCCATAGCTAAAGCCAGGCAATTAAAAATATAGCTTGCTGTTCAGCCAAGGCGGGTGCTCTGTATTTCTACAAACCATTTAGCCAAGTGCACAGACATGGTGTTTTGGGCATTACAGGGTCAGGGTGACTTGGTCTAAGTGACCCACTGCAGATCAGGCAGCAAGTTAGTGACAGGACCAGAGAAAAAACCCTAGGTTTCCTGGCTCTGGATCTCCGGATCTCCTTTTATCAGACCGAAATACCCTTCCCGGGTGGCAGCCACCCGACAGAGGCATGTGGCAGAGGCAGCCTCTGCCAGACCTGACAGTGCAGCAGATTTGGGGATACTCACATCCACCCCGACTGGGTCATCACAACCGAGGGTAGGGGTGGGAGGACAAGGCAAACACCCATGAAAGGCTCCTGCTGTTTTGGGATGCTTCTCTCTCCTGGGAAGGAAGTACAAGCTCTGGAGCTGATAACTGCAGAGTTCAATCTTCCTTCCAAATCACAACTTTTTTTTTAAATAATACCTGTGGGAATCCTTCTGTATGCCATCTATTTTTAATTTTGTTATGTTTTCTGGTTCTCAGGGTCTTTTTTCAAGCTTTTTCCCTGTAACCATGAGGGCTAGAAACTCACAGCTTTTGTTGTATTAATGAAATCTGAGCATCTCAAATAATCTCAAGTTCAAGAGCTGTGACTTCAAAAACCCCATGTACCACATGACTGGTGAAAAAAGTTGTGCAAGCTCAGAGCATTCCTCTTCCCCAGCCTTGCGAAGCTCAGCTTTTACCCAGAGCTGACATCACACTCTCAGCCATAACTGACTTTCATCTCCTCCATGGCTGCAGGTCCTTCGTCAGGGCCTTCACTGTTAGAAATCAGGTAGGAAAACCTCCTCAGGGTAAGCCTGATGACTGGGAGAGAAACCAGAGGTTCCGGAGACCTTAAGAGCTTGGTCTTACTGCTGTACTACTGCTGGGAGCAGAGACCTTGAAAGCCAGAGCCCCCACCAGCAGTTTTAAGCAAGCCCCAAATGGAAACTCCTACCACCTCCATCCCTGTCGTCTCTAAGCCCCTTTGTTCGCTGCACTTATTTCAAATCCTGCCTGCACACATTACACCAGTGGTTTTGTCCAACCCAACGTGTATTTGCTTGCAGCAAAAATATCTCCCTAGCTCTGTATTGGAGGCAGGAGATCAAGAAAAGCTGGATCCGAAATGAAGCCCAAAGAAAGGGCACTGGGGAGATCGTGGTCTGAAAAACACGTGGAGGTTGCAACTTCCCCAGACCCCAGGAGTTTGCTGGTTCTTGCTGAGATCTCTGCTTCTCTAACCAAAGCCACGTGCTCACTGCTGGCCCCAGACCTCCCGGCTGCAAATCCATCTGAATACAGCATTATACAACTGCTTTGTGCTTGTTCCTCTTTGCAGAAATTGGGACAAAATAAACCATTCTGCTCGGGTTGTGAAAAGGGTCGGTCTGCACCTTCCTCAGCCATTAGAAGCTGGAGTTGCCATTCGACTTGTCATCAGAGCTGCTCTAATTTGAACTAATGACTGAGAAACTCATTGCTGATTACAGGGCACTGCCAGGCTCCTGGATGCCAGCATGCAACTGCAACAAAAAAACAATCTTCCCCCCCCAAACTGGTAGGATAATATTTCATAGCATTGCCAAAATGGACTTCAGCCATTTATTTTGACAGCTGTAGTTTTAATTATTTATGATAAGATTTTACAATGTGCTGGTAAATAGACTGCAAGGCATTTCATAAAAAAGGAATGAAGTCTTGCAGTGGGCTCGTGTCGGGGCTGTAATAAACCAGGAGGGAGAAAAGAGGGAAGACTGTACCAAAGGACCCGGACTAGCAATCTTCTACAGACTGCAAGGAAAAGCTGTTTCCTTTCGGACATCTCAATAGTTATCATAAAGTTGAGCACGTGGACCGCTCAAAACTTTGAGGCAGGACATGAATTTGCTGTTTTTTAAGAGCACAGACTTGTTGCAGGAGGGAGGGGACTTGTAAGCAGGAAAATCAGTGTGCTCCATCCTTCTGCAGCTTTAATCCCATCCTACCCAGCAGGCAGGAGAAGAGCATTCCCACTGCGGTGTCTCAGCATTTGCTTTCTTGGGGAATGAAGACAAAAGCTACAATCTCCACAGAAGAGAAAGCTACTCAAATCCATATAGACAAATACACATACACAGGGATTTAGAAATACTAAAAAGCTTTCAACCTGTCCGACGTTCATCCGCATTGCTTAAATGCCCCAGTGGGATCATAGTTTGGATATAATGTGCCCTGGTTGCTCCT
Organism: Cariama cristata; assembly: GCF_000690535.1. Lineage (NCBI taxonomy): Eukaryota > Metazoa > Chordata > Aves > Cariamiformes > Cariamidae > Cariama > Cariama cristata. The sequence continues at coordinate 30,714 of NW_009637586.1, read as the reverse complement.
CTGCTAACGGCAGCACTTCGCTGTGGGGCCGTGGGGTCCACGAGACACCTCGTAAGTTAGATAAACATGCCTGAGATTTGCAGGCTGGATCACCTTGCCGTGACTTGGTTTTTCTCAGTCAAGAACATCTGTCAAAAAACATCTATCAAAATCATGTGGTTCACATGGAAAGCTTCAAGCACACAGAATTGAAAATTTCATCGCAAGTGTATTTCATGGGAATTTTTTTCCTGGTGGTACTAGGCAGGCCTTGAAATATGTGAACTTGAGGAGATAATTTAGTATCTCTGCTGCAGCTCTTCATTTTCTAAAGCAGGAGAGAAACAGTAGCCCACCTTGTTAAAGCTCTTGGAGATAGACTGCTGGAGAACATTAAATAAAAGCTCACTGTTACCATTATACAAGGGAGCATTCGAGGTCTTGCCATTCTCTTGTGAGGTTGAATTTGCACCATAACTGGTACTTGATTAATCTGTGCCTATCACAAAGGTTGTCCCAGAGATGCTGCAATCATTACTTTAGTATTAGTCTGAGCGGACCATCACTTCAGAGATGATTTTAGAGAGGAACGTGAAATGAGCTGAGACTTAACACCTGCACATCAAGAGAAGGTAGATGTAAAAAATAAATCGCTATTTCAGGCAGGCCGTCAGGTTAATAACCTGCAGGTTCTGTTTGCTTGGCTGTGTTTCTAACACAGCAACCAGACTAGATTTTGCCCATGTTAAAAATAAAAACAAGTTAGTACGTCTGTATCTTTGAGAGAGGATTCAGGAGAGATCCTTGCTCTGGCAAGTGCCTTCTGCCATGATTTTCCATGAGATATATCCCTTGGCAGTGAGACATGGCTGGGCCATACCCAGGCTGAAGGACAGCAACTCCAAATCCGAGCCAAACAAACTTCAATAACTGGTTAAGCCATCCCTGAACAGTGTGTGCCCATCTCTGCTGGTCTCCATCTTCTGTGGTCATTTACAGCAGTTTAAAGTCCCACCAGGTTGTTTCCATGGTCATATTGAATTGATATAAATGACTACCGAATATACAGGGCAGAGGAGACTCAGAACGGCACTCGGCAGAGCGTTTTGCAAAGAGGATTAGCAGCTGTGGGGGGATGATTATTATCATTAACGGTGTCAGAAGGGAAGCAAGCAGAGAGTTCAGTATTTAGTATTTTGACAAAAGCCACAGGGTCCAGATTTGCAGTCAAATTCTACAAAATGCTCTGCACTGAGACTTAAAAAAAAAAGGTAAAATGTTTCTTATACTAATAATTCTTCAGTTAACAACAAGACAAGTGAACAGGGTATCTAAAACTTGATCCCCCACTAAGGCTTTGGCAATTATAAATGCCAAAAAGACCGATGAGACTACACAGGTTGCAGGGAGGTAGCAGCACGCATGCTGCTGGGGTTTCAAAAAGGGCTGCTAATTGCCCAAACCTGCCAAGAAACTGTTTGTGCCCTGGCTCTTGACCTCCACACAGCCTGAAATCCAGTGTGCTCCATCTCTCCAACACCACACAGCCAGGAGGATGCGTATGGACTGGGCAGGTCTACCTTGCAGGTGTGCGAACAGGTGTCCACTGAGATGCTCAAATTAATTAGGAGACAACCCAACATAAAACACAATAAAGTACCAACAAATAAACAAAGAAGCTTCATTTGGGATTTTTTTCAAATCTTTTCAAGCCGGTGCTTTGGCTTTTGGGTGCTTAACAGCCTGAAGAGGGGCAGTAGCAGCAGAATATGGGCCTGAAGGCAATAGGTGGAAGGGAAACTTAGAGCTGTGATTCAGAGAAGGGAGCAAAGTCACTGTTTCCTCCTCCCTAGAGAGAGATCCTAGTTCACTTCTTTGGTCTGCTAAAAAAATGGCCTGCCTGACCTAGGGCAAGCCATTTAACTTGTTCCATAGTAGTGAGCTTTGTTTGTTGCTGAAAGGATGAGGTGTACATTTCCCACTGGCACCCCAGGCATCCTCGAGTCCTCACCCAATAGCCACTGCAGGGTGCTCACAGCCCTTTCTGTACAAGCACAATATTGGTTTACAAATTGTATTTCCAAGCCAGTCTACTGCATCTCCGTTTTCCCTAAAACACGCCATCTCCCTCCCTATTCTGGACTTTTGAGGCTGGTTTCCCCCATCCCAGGGACAGCAGCAGGATGGTCACAGGCCTCAATGACTGCTACTTTATTCTGCAGTTTGAAACCTGGGAAATGTAGGTCGCCGATCTTCAGCATGACCCACTTTCATAGCTTCAAATAAGCCCCTTTTGCCAGTGTTGATGTTTTCTAACTTCAAGTTGTATCTGGAACACACACATGAATGCCCTGCTTTGCCTTGGTGTCCAAGGAGAGAAGTTACGACCGTGCCTAGGCAGATGCCACGTCCTGCACACACGGCTGCAATGATGTCCTGCCCAAACAACAGCAAACTTGGGTCTCTGTGTAAAGTTATCTACTCACACAGGACTACCTGTATTTTTGCCTTAAAGGAGGAGGATGGACAACAAAAGGAATTTTGTCATTCCTGTTGACTTTCTAATACGTTGAATGGGGCTGGCAGGAGCAAACGAAGGTGCACCCACTGCATGGTAGCCCCTGGCAGAGGCATGGACACACTGCAGCTGCAGCAGCTGTCCTGGCTTGGCTGCCATCGGTGGCAATCCTGCCGCTGGCTTCACTGGGGGCAGGTTTTTCACTCTAGGTTTCTTCTTCCTTCACTTGGAGGGGGAAAAAAAGCCTGGTAAGAGCTTTTTGTGAATAAGGGAATTATTTGTATGCTTCATCCATCTTTTGTGAAATGCCAATTTCACTGATCCTTTCAGACCTTTACTTCACTCCATCCATCATGTCACCTCAACACCTAGAATATCTTTAGTCTTGAGAAAATATGAGTAATATTGACTGGATTTTGCACACAGAGAAAAAGGAAAAGCCCTCACATGCCTGCTACATTCCCCAGGTTTGGGAGGACATTTAATATGGTGCTAGACTATTATTGGTAAATCCTTCCACAAGCTAAACATGAAAGAAAAGACAAAATAATCTGAAGGAAGAGGAATGGGGTGAGAAAAGGGGGTAAAAGAGAAAAAGGAGCATCCTCGTACGCTCTGGGGACAAGACATGAGGAAAAAAAACATCATTCCTGATGCCCACATACCCTGAGAAAGGCATGTAATAGCTAACAGCAGCCACCCAGGTCACCTAGCTGTGCTTGGTGGCCTTTGAGTGACACAGTAACTTCTGAAAGGACAACAATGTTCACCCAGGGCATGTCTCCAAACCCCAGGATAGCCTGGCATCAGGGACACAGCATGGCTTGAAGAACTGGGGGAACACAAATAGCTCCAAATCACTCCTGAATTATTTATTTCAAGATTCAGGTGCACTGGACAAATCACCATTGATGCTCCTCTTCTTTTCTTCCCATCAACAGCTTTTGGAGGCTGCCCAGGGAGAGCCATATACGTCACTGATTTCATCTTGTTATCAGCTGACAGAAAACAGGTCAGGCACCTCGGTTTGATTTAGAACCAGCACACTTGGTGCAGCACTGATCCCAGCACCGAGGGTCCAGCTGTGACCAGCGCAGCCTCCCAGAGCCTTCCCAGGAACCACACACCACTTCTGCCCTTCCCTGGCTCTTTCATCATGTCTTGTTTATGTTTGGGTCCCATACATCATGTACAAATGTAGGTCATTGCAAAGACCGTGTCTCAGCAAACTGTGAAATCTCAGCTTAGCCTCTTGTCTTATGCGCAAGAAGATTTTCTCACCTCCTATTGCTCCGGGCTGCTGCTGCATTGAGTTATTCCTTCTCAGTGAGTTTGTGCTCCCCAGCAAGTGTCAGGAAAACTCATCGCAGCATTGATGGTACATATTCTCTGACAATGTAAACACTGTAGGCTGCAGATCTCCTCGGGAAGAAAAGGAGGTTGAGTTGTGACAAACTCTGGCATCTCACATGAATATCTTCCATGCAACCACCTATCCACCATCCCCAATGCCATTAAAACCTCTTGTTAGCATGTCTCCTTTCTGTGCACTGAGGTGAAGAGAAAATCAATGTCTTGTATACATGAGGCATCGATATTCTTGCAAGCAGTGGGATAGCTCCACATTTGTGTTGGTGGCAGTGGGAGCAGGATACGTCCTTCTGGCTTTTTATTGATGGCTGGGCAAAGTCAAAAAAGGCAAAACATGTCCATGTACTGAGAACGAAATAAGTGCTTGTCAGCTGGGAGCTGGCAGCACATGAAACCCACCTCTACCGTTATCTCGGCAGCGCTGCAGCTGAACTGGCTGTATTTTTGGCAGGAATCCTTGCTCCTTCTTTCACTCGTGGTCAGTACGCGCTTCACCAAAGCCTAATGCAGGCTGAATGACACCAAGCTGTGTCACACCCCCCGGGTGCTCAGAGGTGCCACATTACATTTCCAAACGCCCCACTGATGAGAGCCGGCCAGCGGGATGTGATGAAGAGATAGATGGAGCCATCGAATGAGAAGATTTAATGTATTGGCCATGTTAAATGTGCAGTGGCAAGGTCTGAGCTGACCTCCACAATGGCCAAGGCAGCAGGAACAGATTCTTCCCTCAGCTCTTCAAGCCATGCCGTGTCCCCTGCACCTTCCTACCTCCATCCCAACAAGGCTTCTAAGCCAACAGGATGTGTTTTGCTCTGTGCTAAATAAAGGTAGCTCCTAACAAGGGTTCTTGATCTCTGACCTAGCAGCTCATGCATTTTTGAGAAGGTCAAAGATGTGGGGTGCAAAACCTCAGCGCTGCAGCGCTGCAACCACTGACTAACACCCCACCTGCTAAAAACTCGCTATTTGTATTCTGCATGCAGGTTTCCTCTGATTGCACACATTTATATTAGGCCTTAATAGGCTTCACTGAAATATTTTCAGGTTCCACAGAAAAATAAAATGCCAAAGGAAGCCTAAAATGCTGGGTTCCTAACACCCTCCTTCAAACTTCAGCCTTTTAGACAGCACATCAGAAAAGCAACATAATGAAGCTGCTATTATTACTAGTGCCCTCCACATTATTTGGGTTGCAGGGAACAATTAAACAGCATAAATGACGTGCTGCTACACTTGGGTACGCTGCCAAACTGTGGCTCGATTCACCTTCTCTCCTCTACTTCTGTTCTCCACCTGCTCCCCGTCAGAATGCAAGGCACAGCCGTTTTGCTCTGCTTCCTCTGAAATTCAAATCAAAGAAAACGCAAAACGCTCCGAGTTCCTTTCAGAAAAATAAAATAAAATGAGTGCAGAAAACATCACCTTCCAGAAGCTTTTGCCCCATAACAGCAGCAGCCCATTGATGCCTTCGCTGCAGGGCAAATTGCACAGCAGCTCTCTGTGACGGGAGGAGACCCACCTTGCACCCAGCTGCTTATTCTGCTGCTGAAGAGCCCAGCAGGTCTTCTCTGCCCAAGCTTTTATGAGCCAGACTCATGAATTACCTCTCCCGTACCAAGAGAGACCTCGCTACACACTCCTTGCTTGCCAGCTCTGGATTGAAAAGAGATGGATGCGGTTCCCAGCCTTTTGACCTGAGGATTCTTGGAGCTTTAGGTTTTGCAGCCCTCTGTGCAGGGTGGGTATGACCTGTCCGACCTGTGAAGCCAGAGTTAAGAGACGGAGCTCTGTGAGGTCTTTCCCATGGCTCAGGCTGCACAGGTTGGCACGAGCTGCAAGCTCAGCCTCGCAGAAAGCCAGCCGGCTCTGCAGCGGGTAGCGATGCCAAGCCCAACCACATAAACAGCCGAATAATGCTGCCCTGGCATGGGGCTAGCAAGTGTCATTCATTTTATGGCTGGAAGTGGCCGGGAGAAAGCATGTTCTAAGGCTAGGAAGTGCACACACCACCACTGAAGCTGTTGGAGGATTTTGCCTTGTATTGTGAAGTTCTGGACACACAGCTTCCAAAACCAGCATGTTCCACCAGTGCCCTGGGGAAGCGTGGCCACGGTGCAAGCACTGGGATGGCCTCAGCATCCTTGCACTCAAACGGCTGTGGTTTCAGAACTCAGAAACCTTCAGCCCACAACTATGTCTTTAAGCAAGCTGCCAACTCTGTTTTGGATCTGTAGCCTTGTGCCTTCTTTACTGGGCTTCCTCCTCCACCTGGCTCTGACAGATGAGGACTGGGGTGGGAGGAGTATCTTTAGCAAGGAAGGCACCTGGCAGGCATTGGGTCACTTGATGAGATGCAGGGGGCTGGGGGGGAGTGGTGTCAAGACCAGAAAATTATAAAGGGCACAAGTGGAGTAATCACTGCAAGTGGTACAAGGTGGTTGGGAGGTGCTTTGCTGGTAAAGAGCTTGTGGAGACCAGAGGAGCTTAGCACTCAGTAAGCATGGCTTCCTGGAGACAGGTAAAGTAGAAAAAGGAGCTCAGAGGTTTGGGTTTTTTTATTGAGTACCTAGAATGTGTTTTGTTTTTATCTTTAAGTGAAACAATGGTGGTATCAGAAACAGTATGTGTTAATGTGCTTGTTTACTCCTGGCACCCATCTCTGAATGGCTTGGTAATGCTCTGGGGTGGAGAGGGGATGCCTGGAACATCCAACTTTGACACTGGAAATGGATGAGTGGTCTGTAACTTCCACCATTTGTGGGGTGGGATGTGGGGAGGCAATGGGACACCTATATCTGGTCTTTAGGCTTGAATCCACCAAGGAGGGCATCAGCACTCTCTTCAAAACTCCTAAAGCTTAAAATACCTGGAGGTGGAGTGGTCAAGTGCAGTAATGGCAACTTGGAGGGTGAGTACAGGGTGTGTTGGACCACTGCTTTTACATGGCTGTAGGGTTGCACTATGTTCTTGTGGATTTATAGCAAGCAACACAGGGAACTGATATATCTTGAGTGCCACATTCTGTGTTTGACATCTAATGTGTTTCTTTTGAGCCATCTTGTGTGCGTGTACTCATTCTTGCAAAAGGCTCTTGCCTATTTGCTTTCACACTAATGAGATATTCTCACTCACTTCTTTGTTATGCCAGCTCTAATTTCTAGCACTTTGACATGAATACCATTTTTCTCTGAAAGACTGAGATCACATGGCAGGATTATAAATTTACTCCTGAAATGCTCCCTTAATAAATAATAAAGTGTTTATAAATATGTAAAATAGATTATTAGTCAATTCTGCAAAATTGTGGCTACCATAGCATAAAAGTGTGCCCTGCAGCTTGTATATCTATTATAAAAAAGAGGAAGAAACTAAAAAGAAATTCAGATTCCCTTTTTAACTTCCAAGCAGCAAATGATGAATAATTTACTTCTGGTAGTGATTATGTTAAAAGCAAATCATTTGTTTCCTTGAACAGTAGCAAACAATGTGCTGCAAATATGTGATTTCAAAAATATTGCATATACACAGAGGGACAGAGTAAGTTGCTCATTTGAGCAGCTCATTAAATAACAGCTCTTCAGCAAAAGACTCACCCTGCCTATAAGTATCCTGAGTGGTACTATCGTTTTCTTGAAGCTTAGCAAGCTTCAGGAATGCTAATACCACTTAAATAGACCTGACTCTCAACTACAGGAGCTCAGACTGGAACCTCGAATGAAGTCACATTGAAGTTTGCTCGTTACCAAGCAGTTCCACCAAAGGGTGGTCCATGGCCATGCAAGAAAAGCCAGCATGCCTGGCTGACTTGGGGCCACGTGTTTTGCTGTGCAGAAACCATGGCGAATGTCACCTCTGAGTGTTTTGATTTACAGCGTAGCACAGCCTCTGCATCCCACGCCTGCAAACTCTGTATCCAAGTTTATGGTGGTTTTAGGGATGGGGTTAAAGCTGGAGCATCAGATGGTTGACCTGTGCCATGGGATGGATATTTATTGCTGCTGTATGGGCTGGGCATGTGGCTTTTATTAGCTGATGGGTTTGTGTTGTTGAGTCAGCCTTGGGGATTAGGGGGTCCTGAGGATCTCAGGAGCTCTCTGGCCAACATCTGCTTTCCTAGCAAGAACGATCCTTGTCAGTAGGGCTGTTGCAACAATATTCTGCCTTTTTACTCCAAAAGAAACAGCCTTATTTCTCCTTTGCCATAGTTTTATCCACAAGGGCATTGCTAATTTGTAACTGCAGGTAACCCACAACAGTTGGGGATGGGAGTAAGGTAACTGAGAAGCTGGTGGCAGAAATATCAGAGGAAGCTGGATGGCAAATGGGGTGGCAGGGGAAGAAGGGTAAGGACCATGGCATTCACTTCTGAGCTTTGAGAGCATTGCAGCACCATCGACAAGAGGAACTAGTCTGACCCACAAAAAATTTTATCGGATCAAGGAAAGGAGATGGGAGAAATTGCCTAAATAGACTGGTTTTTTCTGTTTACCTGAGAAACATTTTGATGTCACAGGGATCTGTACTATAGAAGTCCTTACACAAGGTGATGGAGAGAGCTGGGTAATTTCAGACACTGTGTAAAAGGCACTGCTGAGACAACTCTGCTGACAGCCAGGCAGAAATGAAGTGGGGAAATGTCAAATGTTCCTGACCTGAGCTTAAACCTTTATGAATTGCAGGCAGGAGAATAGAAAAGTGTCTGTGAAGAAGAGCTTCTCTTCAGCTAAATATGTTTGTACCAGGGCAGAGGCAGTGTGGAAATGCATGGCGAGGGGGCAGGGAGGGAACAGCTGGGAGGGAGGCAAAGGATTTAGAGGTGATACTTCAAGGAACTGATGATTCGAAGAATTTTATTTTTTGCTCAGCATCAGCGCAGTGATTATTCTGGGCTGGCATCAGAGCTGATGAGGCCCAGCCATATCAACCTAGGGCCCCTTGTGTCCCTTTAACAGACTTGTTACCTGGCAAGAAATGCACATCTGAAACTTGCAGCTGAGGATTTACCATAAGCAGGGCCAGCACGTCTGGAGGAGTTTGGCTTCTGTGGTCCTATGGCCTGGAGTGAGTTGCTCTCCCGCCTGTGTGTAGGTGGGAGTGCTGCCACAGTTATTTCACTGGCTTTCAGACTTGGCAGGAGTCCTCAAGGATGCTCTGTGCAGCCTAACGCAGGTCAGAGAAGATGGCCAAACTGGCTCATTTGGGTTTTGGAACTGGTAAAGGTCCTGAGTAGGTATCTGTTGCTAAACTGTTGCTAGGCCAGAATAACATGTACATTGAATTAAATTATCTAGAAAGAGCCAGTGTAAGAAGCACAGAGGAGTCAGGAAGAGCTTTAAGTAGATGATATGTGTTACCTTTCATATAAAAGCCTTAAAATAAATCGACCTGGCTGAAATGGTGCAGTAGATCATCTAATCTTTATCCCTCCTCATCTTTCAAACCAGCAGTCCCCCATCTGCACACTACAATGCTGAAACCCTGGCCAGGGAATCCTAGTCCTTGCTTCACGTGCAGATCAGTGGGTTCCCTCCATCATTGAGAGAGACAGAGTGGCCAGCAACAGTGAACAACTAGGTGTGTAGTCTCAAGCCAGGGCTGGCAGCCTTTGAAGGCTGGCAATAAAGATCGTAATATCTTCCGAAATAGAGATTAAACATGGTGGTTGAAACTGCGAGGCAGCTGTTCAAGCCCCTCAAGACCTGCCTTCCCCTGCCTCATTCACCCACAGCCTAAGCAGGTTCTCCCTGGGAAGCTGGGGTCCCCACTGCTGCCGGTCCCCCAACATGGAGGGAAGTGAGTGAACAAGATGGCTAATGAGAAACCAGCAGGAGGGAAGCGAAAAGCCTAGAAACCTCATAAGCCATCAAGAACTGCATCTGGATTTTTAAGACTCTCTGCTTCTCAGTTTTAAAAGCAATGGCCACCCCTTCCACACTGCTTTCTTGAACTGAAGAGTTGGGTTTTTGTGAGATAGAAGTGCTGGTTTGAATTATATTCAGCTCATTGAACAGGCCATGAGCAAACATCACTGGAGATGTGAGCCAACTGGGAGCTGAGTTGGCTGAGGTCAGAGTAGATGTCTGTTAGAAACCAGAGCTAGAAGAGTTTCTGGTCTCTTAGAAATTGCTAATTGCCAGCTGATAAGGGAGATGAACTATCTTCAGTGATGTTTTTGTGCAGCCTAGTTACAGGCTACTTGGTCTTAAGCAATTAGAGCTATTCCTGTTTCATACTTTTAATAGAGCTCATTGTCAGGCATAATTCAAATCATCTCAGCGTTAAGCTAATGTCTCTCTGATAGCACTTGCCAAACACTGCTGACAATTTTGCAGTTATCAGTATCAAGGCATCCAAAGATCACTAAGAGACACGAGAAGGGCACCTCCTCCCTTCTCCAGAGTTATAAATGTCTATTAGACAGCTCTGTTCAGTTAACCACACACTTGTGCACAGACTTGCTAACAAGAGCAGCAGCTTGTATGAAGATAGCAACAGCCATGTACAGGAGAGAGGGGAAGTCATGTTATACTCTGGCCCATGCAGAACTCTTCTAGATATTGGAGAAATAACCCTTTAATAGGATCCATTTAAAAATATTTATCTGAAGACTTGTCTGAGAAAATGTTTGTTGTGGAGGAACTTAGTTGTAGCTTCAGGCTTCCCCCATGTCTAAACTCGGAAAGGGCTAAACTGAGCCTTGCCCTTTCTGCCCAGAGCCCCAGCTGCAATTATCTTCATCAAGCTCCAACTTTTCAGCTCTTACTTAGCTAATAATTTACACCAGATTTCTGGACATTTGCTCATCTTCTACTTGAGACCTCATCAGAATGGTAAGTACACCCAGAGATTGCAGCTGCTGCCTTTCCAGTACATGGCATCTTCCCTTCTGCAGCCTATGCTAAGAGGAGCTTGTCCTATTTAGCCACAGCTCAGTTTGGTTGGGGCTCAACTTGACAGATCTTGAACTTCCTACATAAACCAGCTTTGCTGCACAACAGCTGGCTCCTGGCTGAGGCCTGATAGTATTTTTAAGTGTTTTGAATTAGACTGAGCTTTACTGACAGGACATAATTTAAAAGGCACTGGCTGGACAGCAGCTGCCTTTTGTCTGTAGCACTGAATTACTCTTAGACTATTACTGAAGAGATGAAGACATCAAGGCAGGAGTGATCACATGGTATGTAAGAGAGGAGAGAGGCAGAGCTGATTCATGCATCGGTCTGTCCTGTAGCTGCTTCAGGGTCTAGGAGTGTCTGCACTCCCTGTAAAAATACTGCAAGAGGAAAACAGTCTTCAAAGTACTGCTAAAAACGTACACAACAAAACAAGCAAGCCTCAGATTACCCTGATTCGTATCTCTAGCACTTCAGCATCTCACCATGCCATGAAAGTCATGAGGCAATATTGTTTCAGAGACAGGGAACTTGGTCAAGCAAGACTGAATTGAAAGGAAGTCTGCTTAACGGCTGTGGTGTGGCCTGGCCACACCAGGGAAGGGACATGGCTTGGTTCACTCAACAGGGCTGCAAGTCTGGGACATCAAGTCTACAGTTTGTGGGCTCCAAGATATCAAACGTGGCTGTAGTCAAAGGTACTGAGATATCTTCCCTATTGCAGAGGTTTTTGCTTTTAGAATCTAGATGTGAGCCCAGCTTCTTGATCGTCAATGGGGACTTTATGTGACTAAACAGATTCCTCAATCATGCTGCTAAAACTAGTTTTCCCCTTTGTCATTGTCTGGTTCAGGGTCATGGGACAAAGGGACTTGCAGCCCTCTAATGAGGGACCACACAAGGCACTCTCAAATTCACCAAACTTCAACAAGCAACAGCCCCTTTCCCATTCTCCCCTCAAATATAACACATAACACAAGGGAGATTTCAAGAACATGTTTAATGATGGCAGTTTCTACTGAAACATGAGAAATTCATTCAAACTTGTCTTACTAATTTTTTCTTAAAAAGAAGCTTTGGTCACAATGACAAATTCTCTTAAACATTTTTTTGAAAAAGTTCAAGCAATTGCACAAAACAAAATGCATGGTCTTGATAACTCCTCACACAAAACCTGCAGCAGCAGAAACTCATCTAACAGAAGACAAAACCCTTAATGAAAAGCATAGCCCCCCACCATGCAGAGATTATACCATGTACAGTGAATTAGAGAGAACCGTTACAAACAAAATGTTTGAATGTGTTAGTGCTTGTGTGTTTCAAGCTTTGTTACTGGTTGTAGACTTCTACAAGTCAGTTTGGGCTTAAGATAAGCATTAGGATAGCAGAAGTTAGTGTGCTAAACAAGCATTTGCAGTCATCTCCACATCTTCCGGGGGGGAAAGTTTAAAAAAACCAAAACAAACAACAAAAATAACACACCAAACACAAAGCGCTCTATGTTTCTGACTTAATTCTGCGGGCAAGCATGGCGCAACTTCTCGCTTCTCAAATGTAATCTTCAGTGACAGCGCTGTGGTTGGAGTAAAGAAGCTGCAATTCTGGGCAGGGTTGTCCCTCCACAGCATGCACAAATAGGAAAGCCTCTAACTTGCTTGCTCTCTTTGACTCTGCTACTAGTTGGTAGATTTTGTAAGCAGTGAGTGAGCTACAGGCAGACATCTGTAATAATGTTTCTCTTTTCATTTTCTGTAACAAAAAAAATACACCTTTAACAATGCTCTTGAACAAAGTAAGTTTGACTATGCAACACAAAATAGCAGCAGATACTAAGACACATTACTGTCACAATCAGATTAAGTCTGCAGTGTAAGATACACAGAACGTTAAGGTAAAACACTCATGTAGTGGTTAATGGCTAGTTCTTCTCTGATGAACTCCTAGAACTACCCGAACTCAAACAGTTCAAACTATTAAAACTATGTTTTAAACTAATTCCTACCATTAAAAAAATATTCATATATATACTATTAGATGAGTCACATCAAGTGCTCTTAAAATCTTAACTAAATATAGCTATAGAATATTTAACCAGACACTTTAAATCACATACAGCAACTTTTGTAGAGGTAAACATTGCCTCACATTTGCAACAGCAATTGAGTATCAAACAAAGCATTGGGATTATTTTCATGACCATGAGCAGCTGGTGAGGTTGGTCTTTTATTTCCGCCAAGCAGCTGCTGCTTCCCTATAAGCGCTTTTCAGCTTATGGCACACGGTTTGGGACCTCCCCAAGGAGCCAGAGCATCCCAGTGGCAGTTGAGCACCTCCATCTTCAACATCTTAAATACCCGGTCCCTGCCCAACATTGAGACTTGGCCATGTTATGGAAACGGTGGGATTTTTTAGCCACAAGCAAGGGGAGTGGATGGCCTTTACCAGCCTAACCCACCGAACAACCTGAAGTTGTCAGAAAAACTCCTGATTTCAAGAACTGACTCACCATCAGAAAGGAGAAGTGTCCTTTATGCACCTTTTCCTCTCATCTCTCTCCTACATAACTTGATCTCGCCTGCCTTTTGTGCAAAGAGGTTTCATTCCCTCTCCACCACTCATCCAGCATGCCTGATGCTCAGCCTAACAAGTTTGGCAAAGGGTGAATGTGAACATGTTGCCATGGTGCCTGCTCAGACAGGGCAGCCACCTCACTGCCTCACCTCCTTCCGCAAATGCAAACAGAAGCTTTTAACCTCTCTCCCTCATCTCAGCATCGCCACTTCTCTGACTTCAAAAGGACTCAGTCTGCCTAAGAAGTTCAATTCCCGGTCTTCAAAGTACTTTAGTCCTGAAGAGGCACAATATTTATTTCTGAAACATCCAGATTAAGTCTGAAACCTATTTTACCTAGGCGGGGAAAGAGCTCCAGATCTTATCTCAACCCACAGCATCATTCAACCTACCAGTCCCTGCGATTCCTACCAGCCAGAACACAACCTGTTTGGCTCCATCCTCACCTCGCAGCTGCCATGTTAAATATTGCTTAGTAACAGTAATACAGAATGACTCAAACTCATTCCATGAATGAAAATAACACGGCATTTTTATATTGCCTTGATGAGTAATATTAACACCACACTCTGCTGTGGGATTTTTCCATCCAGGCTGAGTGGGCTGTTTGCAAAGCCTTTGCTGAGTCATGGCTAGGGAAAGCAAGCTATGTTATGGGAGCTTCTTTGATGAAAGCGCAAGGCTGCTGGGAAGGAAAAAAAAAAAAAATTCCCCCTTCACCTCCTTTTACTGACTGAGGGGCCCAAGGGAACCATGCAGAATTGACAGTATCATGACAAAGCAGTTCAGTGTTCTCAATGAGCCTCAAATCCCAACAGGTCTTCAAAAAAAAACCAAAACATAAAAAACCCCAAAAAACCCCAAACTGGCAGCTTGCTGCAAGGCTGGTGCTTTGCCAGAAACTCTGCAGTCTCCTTGAGGGGCTGTAACTGCAGGAGGCTAGTAAAGGGTCAAGCAAACAGTGGGACAATCCTAAAACAACTGGAAAACATGTGTTCCCCAAGAAAAGTAAGGTTCCAGCCAGCTTCAAAACCCAAAATAAAATGTGTTAAGGGGTGCAGTAAACAGCAAAGTCTGAACTGCATCTGTGGTTACTTTAAAGGAAAACCACAAAGTAAAGAAACTAAACCAGTTAGGTTTGCCCTTTCTAATGATGGCTTGGAAAGTGTACATGCTTGCGGTCTCCTAAACCAAATCCATCCAGATGCAGCAATCTAATTCTCATAGTGTCATCCCACAGCTCTGACCTCTGCAGCACTAAGCACAGCAGGGAGTGTTGCTTAAAAGTGCATCCTTGAGTTAAACGGGATTTGTCAAGCAGGTGGTAGGGAAAAACTTCCAGTTTGATATAGATTAAGATCATGAAGCTTCCATGAAAAATAAGAGGTGTTGTTTCTGCAATCTAATCATTCTACATAAAGACTTATTTGGCTTAGAAAAAAAGGTAATATAGATGAATTGAAGACAAGTTACAGTCAGCACAGGACAGTACAAAACATTGTTTTTACTCCCTGTGGAAAGGCAGAAAATTACAAAAATATATCTTCTTTAATCCAAGATTGTTGTAGTTTAGGGCATGCCTGATTCTTCCTATTTCCCTGTGGTCTCATTTATTGAAGTTGGTCTGATCAGAGCTCCTTGAGACAATGAGAATGTTATCATGAAAGCTTAGTGCAATTGTTTTTTTAAAAAAAAAAATAAAAAATCAGTAGCAAGTCAAGAAAATTTTCTACATGAGTCAACCTCTCACCCCCTCCCCTCCAAAATCCTACACTAAACATACAGTGTGGCATTTCAACATGGCTTACATTTTTACCACCTAAAGTCGTTGACTCACCTCTGTAAGGCCCAAAAAATACACTACTTGATTTTTTTTTTTAAACACATGATCTGTTTAACAATGACCAAAGTTTACCAGTGACTGAAGTAGTGAATTAAGATTTTAGAAAATAAGTCCTTGGGGCAGCTTGGTTCAATCTTCCTTGTCTTCTTCCTTCTGCAAAACTTACTTAGACCAAAATGAGCTGCAAGTCGGTACACAGGGCCGCATCCTGTCATGCTTTAGTGACACCACAGCCCTCCTAAAGCAAGAAAGTTTGCAAAGAGGAACTCTGGTCATTCCAGCAGTTTGGAAACCAGGGAACCGAATGGTGACGTTTTGGTCAGAAGATCCATAGCCTGCTGTATAAACAGCACCTCGAGGAGGTGAGGCTTGGTTTGGTTGTAACGCTGCAGAGATGAAAGCCTCCCCTTTCACAGTTATGGCTTCAGCAGGTCCCTCGACAGCAGAATGACATCTTGCAGGGCACCAACGGTCAACGGAGCTGCTTTACCTAGAAAGCAGGAAGAATTAGTACAGCTGTAGATTTGCAATTAAATAGCTCACAGGCAGAGATGAGAACCCATGTGCAAAGTGGGAAAACAGTCCAAAGAGCCACAAGGGAAAAGGCGGCATTATTCACTGTGATTGCCATTAGTTCCCTCCAGCAGTTGATTTCTATGGTGACATTTGGCACTGATGTGATGTTAACACCATGCCAGGAGAAGCTAGACCAAGCAAAGAAAAAAGCAGTTTTATCAGACAAAACCCAGAGGCTGAAAGATCTTGTGACCAGCCACTGCGCAGACCAGAGAAGGGAGCATGCACTGGGGGGCTGCTATTTTACTGCGCATGAAACAGCATCTTGGACCTCAAAGCTTTTTTCACAGCAGTGCAGCCCCTTACTAACCAACACACATGGACTAGACTATCCTCCTTGCTACGGATTCTCCTCCTGACACCCTACTGCTGTAACTGCTTCAGGGTTCAAAAAAAAGAGTCTTAATAGGAATGTGTAACACTCCATGAAGGAGGTGAGAGCCCTCCCGTAGGACTGCACCGCCAGCGTGTAAGTGACTGAACAAGCCAGCAGAATGTGGTGTGCTCTGTAACAACTGTTACAGCCACGTGAGGAAAGAACCTGGCCTTTAAAAACTAAATAAAAATTACTTTTTGACCATCTCTTTCCCCCCCTGCTGTGGACCCATGGGAAATCCTTAACAGCAGCACCACAGCTTTGGCAATTACTAGCAGCTGACTGTGTTAGTGATTCGCACCCCCTTCAGATAAGGATAAATGATACTCCTCCATTTATACACAACTTGTCACTGCTGCCTGCTGGAGGGGTAAAATTAAATAAATTAAGCTGCTACAAACCACAGCGCAATTCACCTAGCATCATCCAGAATGGCCTGCAGCTTTCACTGGCAAAAAATCCATTAGAGCTGCTCCCTTGAGAGTCAACACCTTGCTGTAACAAGCAGACAATACCATACTCCGTTCAGAGCTGCACACACAGTCAGGATCTGGAAAGGATGTATTCAAAGAGAAGACACCAATAGTTTAACTCTCATATTTTAGAGAGACTCACAAAAGACTTGAGCACATCAAAGGCTGAGCCCTGCAACTGTGATGAAGATGTTCCCATACAGTTCAATGCTATCTGCACCTGAAAAAGGGATGAATCCAGAATCCAGTCATTACATGTGGTGCATCTTTCCTCTAAAACATCCTGCAAGCTCTCAAAAGCCCTTTAGTCCCATGACGGTTGAATAAATGTTCCTGTCCTCTTCCGTCTGCCTGCCACCATTCCTTACACATAAATCGGCTATCAAGAGCACTTTGGAAGATGCGTTCCTAAATTGCTTCTGGTTTTTGCTGGTGCTGATGCTGCTGCTGTTAGAGGGAAAAATGACAATCCATGTGGAAAACAAACTGAGGAATTTCACTTAGCCGACAGGAAGGATGGAGGCTTCAATCCACCCCAAGAAAAACTTTCCTGCAGTACTTGTTTAGGAGCCTGACATTGGGACCGGGACAATTCCAGCTCTGGCATTTAAATTCCAAGTTCTTCCCTGACTCTGAGCTCTAACGTGGCACGTATCAGCCAGGACTCGAAATGCTCTTTAGGCACAGTTGTGAAATTCACCCAGCTGGGCTCAGCAAGCGTAGCAAGAGCAGAACGCGCTGCCTCCAACAGCTGCAAGTCCGCAGGGAGAGGAGACACTGCTGATATCCCAGATTATCGAAGCGCTTTCAAAGCCTTTCATGTGCAAGGCACCACAGAATTTATTCAGTGCTTGTTTTCAGTTTTCTATTGAAGCTAACAAGAAATCCCCCGATGAGCTATGCTAGAGTTAATAAGCTTAATAAGCTAACAATTTTATTTACCTTTTCAGAAACCAGTTCTTTTTGCAGCTACTTTAATCTCTTTTCTCTTATTACACAAAACAAGCAGTGTGCTCTGTGATGGGGGATGGACGCTAACACCAGTTTGTTGGGGACATTTGCCGGTAACCTACGTTACTTCGCTCCTCTCTTCTCATGTATTGCACAGTGCCAACTGCTTGATGAATCAATGGCTTAACTCCATCAAGTAGAAGATCATGAAACCTGCACAACTTTCCCTTGCCTTCTTGAAAGAAAGTGCTAAAGGAGTAAAGAGGAGAGGGAAATGTTAAAATCAAGATCTATTGGTGGGATGAGAAAGCACACTTGGAGGATGGGATTTAGCTTTCCATTAACTCATTTTCCAAGATGTACAGCAAGTGTAATCCCATCATAAAACATGGAAAAATATCTGACATCCGGAAAATGACGACCAATACAGTTCATACGGCCCAAAAATCAATTGGACAGGGATACTTTTCGGCTTTCAACAGCACAGACTGAACTGGCAATCAAGAAACAAACCCCTTTTCTATGTTCAGTTTGCCTTCTTTGTGTAGCTCTGTAATAATTTCAGAACAATTTCTGAACTTCTTATCTAAATGCCTCTTTCAATACCACAGCAAATACATACAGAAAACCATCCTCCACATTAAAAAAAATGGTTTCCCATGAAGCTTTTCTTGGAGGTGTTAATGTGTAAGTGATTTGGCATCTTTGCTCTATGACAATCTTTGATTTACACTTTCAGCATCTTGTCACACAGAAATCGTGCTTGCAGGATTAGAGAGGCCATTGACAGAACTGCTTCTCTGCTACTGAAATGAGATCGCAAAGGGGGTATCTAATCCAGCACATGCACGCTTCTGCGTTTGTCAGAGGCAGGCAGTGGGTGGCTTTTGCATCCACAGAAAGGGCTGTGTTTGGTTAAGATTTTGAAGTGGTCTCGCTAGTTTGCTTTATGGGAGGAAGGTGGTTATTTCTCATTGCTCCACTGCCCAAGGGAAGTCGGGGGTGGGATTTACCAGAAGCCCAAAACCTTAAAGCCTCCTGAAAAAAAACAAAACAAAACAAAAAAACCTTCATCCAACAGCCCAATTTATACTGTCTGCTGTTCTTTGATGCCTCATGTAGGACTGGAAACAAATAGAAGGACAAAGCATTAAAGGAAAGAAAATTAACTGCATGAGAACAATTGGAGAGGTACATGTTGCTTCTCCCCTGTTGCTGCTAGACACGAACTGCCTTTTAATTAGAGTGCTGTTTGCATTACGTGGGGGAGACAGCACAGGATCTCAATTACTCCCCCAAATACAGATGGAAGCGCCAGTACAGATCTTTCAACGATGGGAGGGGACCTCAAACCAACCAACCCAGAGCCTACCCACATCATCCTCAGCAAAGACTTATGCTACAAACCCAAATCAAGACTCTATTTATGACCTGCATATCAGTCAGAGTAGGTTAATATTGGGGTAATGTACTTAGTATTATGCACAGGAGGTACCTAATGTCATGGCACTCTGGGCCAGCTCTTCAGATTTTTCCCTACTGCCATCCCTACTGTGTTGCTCTTTGGAAAACTGGTTCCCTTTTCACTCCATTCCCCTGCTTTCTCAGAAGCCTGTATTTTAAAAATACTTTTGGTGCCTTTCTAGCAGAAAGCATTGAGCAAACACCGTTGCAAATCATCACTTTATGGAGAATGGACCGTTTTCCCCATAGTTTCATAGCCTTTACATCAAAAATGAACAGGACAAAAGATTCCAGCTAATTTCATGTGATTTTCAGAAGCCAGGGAGACTTTGAAAATTCTAGGTTTAAACAGCTACAGAAAGTTGGTTTCTGATGTAGATACGGCAACATGTACGTTACAACACTGAACAAAGAGCAGACCAGCCCACAGGCCTATCTTTCAGTACCAGTCTGTCGCAAAGAAATAATTAAGGAAATCAGAATAATGACTCGTCAGCCATGGCACTGCATCAGTGGATCGTGCTGCAGCATGGGGCGGCATGAGGTTTACCCTCTCTGAAAGCAATCCCAGTAATGGTACAGTCACCACAGCAGCACCTGGCCAAAATCTGCTTGCCAAGACTTGGTAACACAGACGGGCCAGAAGTCTGTCGTGCCATAAGCCAAGTAAGCACCGCTGCTAGGAGGCTGCTTGAATAAACCCAAACAGCTGCCACAACTGATACTGACTGCTGGCAAGTATGCACATTCATTTGAATTAAAAAATAAATAGATAAAAGAGAGAGTGTGGAATATTCTAGCCTGTGGGTACTTGTCAGGAGACACCTGTCACTCTTCTGTCCCCATTCAACTGCTTCCAGGTTGCTGCAACTCATAACACGTTGCTTTAGTTGGCAACAGCAGTATCACCCCATTCCTTATGCATCAGCCCTAGCAATACCTCTGCAAGCTCACCTGACACATCTGCACAAATTATTTTTATTTTTTTTTTTTGAGATAAAGGAGAGGGGAAGTAGTTTCCCTGACTTTGCAATTAATAAAGGCTCTTCTAAAACTGTAGGCGCTTGCTGAATATCCAAAACAAACCTCTCTCTCCAGTTGTGTAGCTACCTGCACATAACACAGAGAGGGATAAAGTTACCTCTCCTTACCCTGTCTTCCTGGAATCTGCACCCAGCTGCAAAAAACAAAGGAAGCCTTAGATGACATAAGGCAACTATTTGCTGAATGTAATTTTTTTTTTTTGGAGGGGGAGGGGGGTGCCTAGAGAAGGAACCCCAACAGAAGACCTGGTAGAAGTTAGTTCACAGACTTAGTGTGGGCATGTCCAAGATGCCCTTTTCTGCAGCTCTAGCCCTCTCTTCCCATCTAAACACAAGCACCTATGAAGAACCTCCTGACTCGTTTAATGGGCATGTCAATGGTCAAACTCAGCAATTCAAATTTGCTTTATGGGTGACTGGAGGTAAAAACTGTTTGGGGATGTAGTCTCCACACCGCACAAAGGAACCAGAGAGCTTGATGCCTTTTACAGCAAATGTATCCTCAAAGAAGCTTTCCCAAAATCAGTACAGCTAAGGGGTTATCTGTAAGATGATCTCCCCCTCTACACTGAGGTAGCTCTGTTTGAGCTAAACAAACGTATGCCTGAAAAAGCAAAGACTTCAGAAAATGTGGAATTTAATAGCTGTTGCACTGTGGCAGAAATGAAGAATTCCCACAGCTGGAGAGGACTGGTTGGCTAGGAACCAAAAACCCTTACAGGCTCCAAACAGAGCATCACACAAGTTGAAGAGCCATTTGTACTGCAGAGGAACCCATGAAGACCAAATAACTTTTGTGAAAGCATCAGCACAGTGTGTGCTCCAGAGAAGCAACATCAGAAAACACGCCTACAGCTCTCACGAGTCAGATAGTTTCCAGCAAGCTCTCTTCTTTGTTCATCTAGTATTTTACTATCAGACATCTTATCCTGAAGCACTGCCACGATTGAGAATCTTCCGTTCTCACTCTTTGGAAAACCCCTCTGATCTCGCTACCAAAAGTTCACAGAGAAAGTACTCAGTTAAGAGGAAGAGGGGCAGGAGAGACAGGCTGTTAAAGTAGGCCATGGTGAGACAGCTCACTGCACTCTGGGTTTAACAAAGCTCAATCCCAAAGTAAAAACTGCACAAGCTGAAATTATTAGAGCCAACACAGGCCAATTACAGAGAATGGCAACAGTCAGGCAAAGACCGACAGGAGTCTTCTAATACAAGAACTAAATATTTACACACAAAGGCACGACTCACATCCTTCATTGTTTCACGGCTTCTAACTGTTGCCTAACTTTTATAGAGAATAACACAGTTATTTTGCAAACGACCAGCAGAGCATGTGGTGGGATGCGTTCTAGATGCTAGTATATGTGTGCTTAGAGCAAATGTGTTGTTCCCCCTTTCCAAAGTTAGGAGATGGGCAACACGAGTAAAGTCTGTAAAATCTCCAGTTAGGAGTTGTCAAGATCAGTGTTTTTATAATTAGGAGAGCTTGTTTTAGCCAAAGTGAGACAGATTTTAGAGTAGGCCTTATTTGGATGAGAATGCAACTCAAATGCTATGAATGGCTTGATGCAAATAAAAATAAGAGATGCAGATACCCTGATGCCGTAAATCAATGCGCAACATCTTTATGTGTTGAGTGGTTGCTATAAATCTCAGGCCCAGAATAGGCACCAAAACTTTTGGATTGTCACACAACTTCCATCTCAAAAAGACAAACACACTTAAGGAAAGTTTGTTGCTAAGGGATAAATGCTAACAACATCAGTTAGGGGCCACAGTCCTCTCTTTGTCACGGAACAACATGAGCGCGCTCTGGTACAAATCCAGAGGTTGGTGGAGATTCGCTGTAATTTCCCTCCCAGGTTAACGACAGTGCCTGGGAAAGCAGCCCTTGATCCACAGCCGTCCATCCTGTGCGTGCATAGACACCGAGAGCACACAGGAACGACTGCCAACAGCCACCCGAGAGGGGAAGTTTAGTCTGTTAAACCTCGTTAGCTATTTGGGACACGTGTATCCCGTTGTGCTGCTCTGCGGAGGAAAGAGGAGGGCAGACAGCCTAGGGGTGGAGACATGGTTATTACAAGAGCAGGAGAGTATAGAGCAATGTGTGCTGAGAACAGGTAGAGGGGCCATAAAGGAAAGTGATACTGCTTCGGAAAAGTGAAAGGGGGACTGTGACTGCCTTATTTCTGCCAAGCTGCCCCAGCAGAGAAAAAAAAAGAGCTGTCTTCACTAATCAGAGCTCAGTGAGCAAGCCTAACTGGACAGGGTCGCAGCAGTACCTGTATTTCACATCAAACACTGTTGAGTCTTCATCCTCATCGTCTTCTTCATTCAGAGGAGCCATTTCTACCCGCTCAGCTGGAGTGGTGATTATGTCGTACTTCCTGGTCTTCTTAATCCTCTTGCCAGACCTGAAACACAGAGGTGGGAAGGGAAGGATCATCTTTATATAGTATTCCTTACAGAGGCTGAAGCTGTCCCCACCAACACTGAATCACTGCCCTGTTTCATTCACACCTCCCCAGACACGATGGCTGTGGAGACAGCCTCTGTCCCCTCCCGCTGCCTTTCCAAGGCCCCCGTTTGTGCCCGTCAGTGTAGACCGCAGTTTCTCGTCAACTGCGATCCAGATCAACGTCAGTCTTTCAGCCACTGACAAACCAGAGATCCTCTGGCATCCAGGGCAGGCATACGAGCACAGCCGCCCACTGCGTCCTCCTGCTGCCGTGCTCAATAAGTGAGACGTGGGCTTAATCAGCTGAAGCAGCCAATGGTTTAGTGAACACGTTTAGATAAGGAAGCCCAGGTTAAACCCTGCTGAGACAAGGGAATGTTCTAGGCAGGATTAGGAGCAAAGAGGTGGTGATATTAGGGGACAAACAGCCTGCTCTCTTTCCTTCTATCAGCCCAAGCTCAGGACTCCCCGAGTAACAACCCTGAGCCTCATCTGAGAAGTTTCATGCTCTATGCTGTGTAGGTGCTATGAAAAATAATCAACTATCATTCAAAGCTAACTGTACCTACCACCTCTCCTCCTATAGATGCCAGCCTTACTTTCCTTTTGAAATGGAGATGCTCAAGCGCCTGCATGTCCCATGGTTTTGAGAGATCTATTTTCTAACACTTGCTTTCAATTAAAAAACACTTGGTGCGTGGCTTTTCAACTAATTCTCTGCCTCTAGCTTGAATTGTGCGGGTTCTTTTTATTTCACCTACTCCTTTCATGCATATTAGGAGGGTTACACTGCTCATGCATGAATCCAGTATTGTGATTACACATTAAAGAAGGTGCAGATGTGTATGACTAGCCTTCAGGGACAAAAGTGGATGTTTTTGGTTAACAAACTGCAGAATTTTCCCCTTCACCTTTTATAAAACAGAACTGGCAACTGCCAAGCATGAGAAGCGAGCTGGTACAGGCACAGGCAAGCAGCCCCTAATTTTTGGTAATCGCAACTACTGCTCCAAGCACACAGCACATCATAAGTACACTTTCATCATCAACAAGTCTTGCCCTAGCACGTCATGCAAGGTGTGCCAAATTCAACATTGCCACTTTTGCATCAAGAACGGATGCCTTTTAAAGAGTTACACAGCAGCAAGAACCCAAGTGTGAGCATTACAGAGAGACGGAGACTCAAGTCCTGTGTTTGCACCTCCACTGCAACAGTCCCTTCCAGGCTTAAAGTAAAGGAAATTTAAACTAGTGAACAGCTCCGATGTGGAAGTCTCAGTGCCTCTGCCTAGCATTGCTTTTGGGCAGTAGTCCAAGGCTGAACAAACAGGTCCCAGCCCTTGGGATGGAGCAGTTTGCACTTCCTCCCTGTTCTGAAGGCGAAGGTTGCATTAGAAGCAAGAAGAAAGTCGTCTTCTGTCGCCTAATCTTTATAGCAATCTGTGCCGCTGTGCCACTTAGAGCACAGGGCGGTTTGTTCTATTACTGCTGTTGTTGAAACAAGCAATTTTATATCCAATACAGTAGGACTCTTAACCCAAACACTCGAAAATCCTTTTGAAAACACTTCTCTCTATTATTCTGCTTCTCAGACAAGACCTAGCAGCGAAGTGATGCAAGGAGGTCTCATCTAACAAGTAATGCATTGCTTTTACAAGAAACATTTACTCATGCTGTGAAAGCCTAAACATAGACCAAAACTAACCTGTGTCCACCTCTCGGAACAAACCAAGCACAGCCTTACCACTTTGCCTTACACGTACAGGCCGCAGAGGGTTCCCATAGGTTCACCCATTTAAGACCCTACATGTGTACCAGGCCCACTTTATTGAGACATCCTCCCTCATTCCATCCCTTAGAAAACATAACTTATTCTATAGAGTTCATCTTAGAACAGTTAATATTGGAGTGTTTCAAGCAATTACTGCAGAATCGGTATTTTTAGAAATGGGAAACTAGAACCCTTTAGCCTCCAGCCATTAATTAGTCTATCTGGGCTACACTTTAAAGAGGACCCAGAGCAGAACTCACTGTAGCGATCTATTAATCCTTCACAACCCCCACTTAACTACAGTGGTCATTTAGAAAAGAAAGGAAGCTCGTTTTGCTGCTGTTTTTTGGCTAAGCCGCTACAATCAGTTATTTATCATTGGGAGGGCAAAAGGGTCTTTCCTTGCCTCTTCTTCCTCAATTAATTCTACACCAGATTACCTAGCTAATTTGTCATTAATCTGTACTTTTCAATGGTCCTTTTTCTCACACTTGCTCATTTGAACGACTCCCCTAGGCTTCATAAATACTATAAGAATCACCCAAGCTAACTTTAAAGGAAAGCCTTTGGAGTGTTCCTACATGCGTGCAAAATAAGTTTGCCTGTCAGGAAACCGTTGCACATTAAAACTCCCAAACCTCAGTAGGATCCCTGTAATCATCAGTGACGACAACACAAAAGGAAAAGCACTTTATCCAGCCGGTGGGACCAGGCAGCATCTTTTGTTTGCAGACAGACAGCAGAGTCAGCAGAGTAGCACAGGGCAGGAACTACAGAATACAAATGTTTCATGAACTTTAGAGACCTCCTGGATAGGATCAGCCTTCACGGGCAAAGAGAGGATCTCCTTTCCATCCACGTTCATTTTGTGTGGATTTTTTTTTAAATCAAACAAGAAGCGTGTTGGAAGCTGTGGTCAGAGTATGTCCCTTGCATAATGACAAGCTGAAATGCTCCCCAAGTGGTTTAGCCAGGGTAGAAGCGGTACCGGGTATTTCAGCACAGAAAACTGTCTTTCACTGAAAAAAAAACCAAAACAAAACACGTTGCTTCTGCTGTCTGACTACAGCCGCCCCTCCATACTTAGAAGGGGATGCTACAGGTCTTGCACTGAATCATCATGAGGAGGGGAAAAAAAAAGTTAACTGCAGCCAGGGATATTTAACCTTTCACTTTAGAACCAGTACTGCTCCCACCAAAACCGAGTGGTGTTAACAGGAGGGAGAGGTAGTGAGCACAGTGTTTAACTGAGAGAAGATGAAGCAGTGTTCACACACCAGCACTGCCCTTGGGCTCAAATGCCTGCAGCACCACGCACCGCACCAGGGTCCAGTCCATCAGAAATCATACACCGTGCTGCACAGCACAGGGAGGGACAACGTACGGACAGCGGGTGGAGCAGAATGCTGACTTTGTGTCTCTGCATTTTGACCAGGGGCTATTTTGATCAAGCACCAGTCATATGTAGCAATTCATCCTCCCTTCTGAGGCATCATGTGGCAGACTAAATGCTCAAGTCAACTCACTAGTTCATTATATTATTTACGCCTCAAATCTATTTTAGTCAACCACCCTGATATTCAAAGATAATGCTTTTCTTGAAACAGAGAGAGAGGTCTCTGCATTTGTTATCTAGCATTAACACTTCCTGACAAGAGATGCAGGGGGAGGGGACCATCCCCTGGAAAAAAAGAAGAAAAAAAAAAAAACCAAACCTATTCCTTCTTAGCAGAGTGCTTATTGGAAGTCTGATTAAGCTAGCTACAATCTTCCTCCTAGAACCACAGCAATGTTATACCGGGAATGCAATTGGGACCAGTTTATTTGCTGTTAATGGGCTCCCTTAGCACTTAAAAAAAACCCCAAAACTTATGGAAATATAAACCTGGGGAAACTCCAGGCTTACTACCAGCCGATGAATTAGATCAGCAATATTTCATTACTGTTGATCTGTCTGTGTATCTCTGCTCTCTGGATGGTGCTGTATACAACAAAGTTAAACCACAAAGCTAAGTCCTCACGTGTTTTCTGGATATAAATCTTGCTGTGGCTAACTGAAGGTGCTGTGTTTTCTAACAATCAAGTCCTTAGGATGGAATATATGTGGCCACAAAGAGCAGAAGCATCCCCTTGCTTAACTGTGCTGCTAATAAGAGGGATGGATCAGAGACTCCTACTGGGAATAACCTCAGAAACACCTAAATGGAATATTGTTGTGGTTCAATGAAGCAGCAATGTCTGTAGGTAATGAAAATATAGCCACTCACATCTGGTGGTCAGTACCGGTGCCAGCACATACTTCCAAACATTATAGCACAGTCAGACCAATATCGTCTAAGATGTACTCAATAAGTATCTTTGTTTTATAGGGCAGAGCTATAGAAACTTTTATGACCTACCCAAATCCTTCAAGGCAGTGAATCCTACAACAAGAAACAGCATTCATCCTCTGTTGTGAGTGTTCACATCAGAGTTGTAAAGAGCCCAAGAGAGTATGAGACAGTGATCCCCTCTCCCTTCCTTCTGCCAATTTGCTGTCACGCTCACATAAAGACAACCCAGTCTTCCCAAAGGTAGGACCTCTGAGACCCAGGAGAAGCATCCCAATTGTCATTCTCTGTGGCCCCAACTAAACTACATGCAGCTTAAATTAATCTTTCAACGTGAGTGACAAATATATATGTTTTGGGGTTGGTTGTTTTGTTGTTTTTTTTCTTCTCCATTTAAGGTCATTTTAATGGTGAGTTTTTCTTTCCTGCTCCTGGCAGACGTCTTGTCTTTGCTGGAGTACTCTAAATGGTTACAATACAATTAATTTTAAATTAGTCAAATTCTCTGAGGTTAAGCCTTTGGATGGCCCGGAGCAACTGCCCAGCTCATAGAACAAAGGGTCTTGTATTCTATGATCATATGCTTGAACCTCTTTCCTGAATCTCAGTAATTTCTACAGGTTTTGCAATTACTGTAAAAATAAGCTTAAAGCGGTATTTGCGAAAGAAATCAAAATTGAACAAGCAACGTAACAAAGCAATGAGTTACAAAACAAGCAGGTAGCTTCTCTCTAAAAATCTAGATAAACAGCAGCCTTTTCCAGCCTCAGTTCTGTTCAGTCAAGGGCAGGTCAAGACATGTTGCAAACAATTACAGCATACAGTTTTCTGCAACTAAAGCTTCTGGTTGCTTTCAGCTGGCCCATTTGAGCAGAAGTAACTTAACCAGTTTCCCTAGAAGGCATATGGTCTACCAGCACAGATAGCTACATCTGAAAAATTACGTTTCCTGGGAGCTGATCCCAAGAATTCTATTGCAATGAAATGAACTGAGCCGCACCAGGAAAAAGAAGTAGGGCAGAATATGGAGGTAAAAAAGCAAAATGTAAAACACGGATCAAAGAATGAATTTCGCCACATCGACTGTTCATAAGCTGTTGCAAGACACTGTGTTTCTTGATAATGCAAACTACCCAACTATTTGACTGCAAATAACGTGAAATTTGGTCTGTTGTGGAAATCATTTTGGTTTGGGAACATGCAGTGCTCAAGGGTATAGGAAAGAAAGCAAGCCCAGAACTGAGCTTGCCAAAAAAATAAATAAATACTGCAGTAAATTAAGCCTTGCCACATGCAGACAAGTAGCAGAGTCCTGGCTGGCCTTCATAGTCCTTAGTAGCCACAGAGAGAAAGGAAGTTCAGACCACTTTGGGTGATAACTGCATTCTGAATCACGGGACCATCAGATTAATTCAGAGCATAACATTCCCAAAAGGAATGAAGAGGAATCTCTGAGTGTTGTCTTAAAAACAGAGCGGGAGACCTGGAGAAACATATCTATCCCTGCTTGAACAAAAAAAGGAAAATAATATATACATTAAAATATATAAAAATAAGATTTATAACAAAAATAAAATGTACAAAAAAATAAATCCATTGCCTGTGACAAGAACATCTGGCCACTCACTAGTTTATTTCATCTCTACAACCCATATCTAAAAGGATCATTTACTTCCAGCAACCCAGAGCAATTTCACAGTGAAGGTTTAATCAAAGATTGGATTTCAGCAAAATCTCTTTAACAGGAATCCATGACACTTCAGAAAAAAATTCGCAATGTTTTTGAATAACTATGAACAAATCTCTTATTCCGATGGAGAAAAGCTTTCCATTTATTGAGGGTAAATCCCTTATCTCTTCTGCAACAGAATCTCCTCCAATCAATGTTGTCAGCTAAAGTGTGACACTGTACAAACATACCTGTTGGTATTCTTGTCTCATCTGCAACTGGGATAACTGTTTACAAACAAGTGCTCTGTCAGATAAAGAAATGTACTCAGAAGCCAAAAGCTTCATTTTCCATTTTCCTTGAAGGTTCTATTAAAGATATATAAGAGATCTCAGAGGGTGGGTTTTTTACATATCTTTAATGCCACATTCACTCTGATCAGTTGCCCAACGATGACGTTGGCATGGGAGAATTAATCCATCATTCCCAAGGTGACTTTAACCTGGACCTGGTTTTGCCGATTATGGTATAGGGAAAGGTCTTTACAGGCTATCAGTTTGCTTTCTTTGGCTAGAAATGTTCAGCCTTACACCAGGTCTCCTTGACACAAGGTCTCACTTTATACCCAGAAGAAATTGAGGCAAAGGAAATAAACCTTCCAGGATCAGAGCAAGCTAGGAATAGAAACTTAAGATTTTCATTTTGCACTTAGTTATAGGCTCCCTCATTCTAGCTCGTATATCTACTACCAGTTTTGCTGTGTTTGTCCATGACAACTTTACACAGCTGCAAAGCAGCTATATTGATGAAAAAAATCTCTTCCATATTTTACTGGGTTCTCCTGAACCACCTCACTTTAATGAGCAAATTTATTTGCATTGTCTTTTGCCAGCTGCTGCAACACATAAGAAGAATTTAGTTAAATGTCAATTTCTTTAGAAAATACCAGTTCTTATCATTTCGGTCTTTAAGACCACACTTTATAATACTACCATTGTGAACACTGCCCTTCCTCCACGGAATTAATTCAGAAGCAGGAGAAGCAGAGCATTCAGCTGCAGCCATCATGTAAATACAAAGGAGCTGCTTGAAGACAGAACAAGGAAGAATTTGCCAACTCCACTTGTTCAACTACTTCTGTCACCTGAGACATGGCACTCACCTCCTCCCCGCTGCCGAAAGCCAGCTGCTCCACTCTCCTGGCTCCCTCCTGCTCCCCCTACCTAGAAGTCAGATGCCTGTTAACTAGTGAAAGTTTGCCATCTTCCTGGCAAAGCTGGGCACAAACAGGCAACAACTTTTTATTTGTAGACTGTGCGAGTCAGGGACAGCCTCTAGTGCACCATGGGGACTCGTCACTACCCTGAGATAAATAATAATTAACACTAACAGTGCCAAAGGAAGCTTTAATATTTGCTTTTCTTCTGCTACAGCAACAAGCCGAGAGGAAGACTGGCTTTTTAAAGGGAACGAGTTTAATTTACTCGTGTCCCTAACAGCAGGAGACATTACATGAGTTTCAAGGGCTGCCTGGGTAACTTAAGCATGCGCTAGCACCAATCTGCTCCAGCAGTGTGAAGGGCAGTGAATGAACTAGCCCGCGCTGGTTACGCCACGCTAAATGGATGGGATATGAGCACCAAGCAGATGCAAACCTCTGCCCACCTTCCCACTGTTCACCAGCACTTCTCCCAGCTCTGCAAGCAACCGGGAGCGTCTTCCCTTCTGTGCTGGGAGCAGGAGCTTGCATCCATCAGCAATCTACCCAACTGAATCATCAGGGAGTTTGGTAACACATCACAGTTCCAGTCAAACCAGGGCTGTGGTGTAAACCAACATCTGCTTTTGGCTATGCTGGACCTCCTCAAGCCTATCTGCTTAAGTTTCATTAAAAGGAAAAAGAAACATTTGTCTTCATTACCCAGCATGAGTTACTACAGCGCTGGCATCTGCATTACCCCATGGGTGCACAGGACGCACGTGGCTGAGGCCTGACGGGACCTCTCGAGACCAAGCAGGGCCACCCAGAGCCTGCTGTCCAGTTGGGCTTTGAGTATCTCCACGATGGAGACCCCACAGCCTCCCTGGGTCACCTATCCCAGTGACCCACCACGCTCACAACAAGAAAAATCCACATATTTTCATATGTTCAGATGAAGTTTCACGTGTTTTGGTTCGTGCCCACTCCAGTCCCCAGCCATCGCTGTGCTGCCATGTGCAGAGTTGGGACCCGTGTACCCCACGCCTGAAAAAAGCCACTTGAAACCCAACTCCTGCCTTATTTTTCTGCAGAAGTAGAGGAAGACGCAGATTTGTGAGGCCTGTGGCACCCCTACGACTCCCCAGAAGTTTCATGAGGCATTTACACATGCTATGCTTGAACTTAGGCTTTAAAAATACGATTAACAGGCGAGGAGCTCGG